>NC_050535.1:7911928-7915617 GCF_002922805.2 Oryzias melastigma
TATAGTTGGAGTGGGAACTTTTAAGTAGCAAGTCCATGTGGTGATGAGAGAAGAGGGGGAAAAAAGTGAGAAAAACAAGTCATGCAGACCGTTTTTTTGGTTTGCAGCTCAACAGATTTTTGAGGCCTGTGGCAACACTTTCATTTGCATAAAAGAGAAGCTCAGAGTGTTGGGTTGGCCAACATTTACAACCTCTTCTGTACATCAGATCTAATAAATCTCAATCATTGGTTGACAAAACAGGAGATGCATGCTTTCTTAAAGAACTGCAAATAAAGTCGAAAGCATTTATTATTTGTTTTTTAAGCAGTTAAATGCCGTGTGTGCAAACCTGAGGATCTTTCAGCTGAAGCTAAATCTCCTTAATGGTCTTTATATGACAGAGGAAAGCAGCAGCTGCTTAAAACAAGACCACGTCTTGTTTAAGACGCAGTTGTTTGCGTGGACAGAAGCATGTGACACCACCTGACCACCAGGCAACAATTGGCTTAGTATATTCAGTTACGCACACAAGATATAGCGTGTAAACAAACAGCGGCGAGGAGTATTCTGCAAGGCGGCGCTGCAAAGATAAACAAGCAGAGCAAGATAAGCAAATATAGAGCTGACATGGAAGATGACAGACAGGCGGCTCGGACTCAGAGGGGATTCTGGGTCGACACATTGGATTACATGTTGACTGATATGTGAAAGAATGAGGGGTGCGCCGGGTTATCTGACTGTTTTTTTTCTTTTCTTTGAAATGCCAATAGGATGAAACTCCAGTTTTTGGTGTTTTTAACATGTTGATAGAGGACATAGATTAAGAAAATTAATTTTAGCTGTAAGCTAGTGCGAGAGTCCCCAGTTATGGGTAACGGGGGAGCGCCACAATTGGGATATGAATTTCTAATGAACTACTGCCTCTCTGCAGAAAATATGATTTTAGCTAAAATTGACATAATCGTGATTAAAAGACCAATAGAAACGATGGCTGGATATAGACATGGGTAGGGGGGGGGCAATGTGCTCCAAAATCTATTGACTGGTCCCTCAAACGTAAAAAAAAAAAAATCAAATACTCAGTGAAGAAATTACAAAATAAAATAAAGGGAAAAAGGGAAATAAAGAAGGTAGTGTCAGGAAGAGCATCCAACATAAAACTTCTAAGACATTTCAAATACATCGGTCACAAAACGTGCAGCAGTTTTATTAGTTCAGACAGGAACTAAGCACGGCTAAAAGTTCACAAAGCTAAATCAGAGTCAGACAGGTAGAGGTCAATCATGCATCCAAGAAGAGAGTAGAGTTGTCAGAGTCCAGGCGAGGGTCAGGGCAGGCAGCAGGCAATCAGAGATAAAGCAGGGTGAAGTACACAGAAGATCAGGTCCAGATAGAAACGCTCAGTAATGCGGGCAAGGTGGCACAAACAATACTTCGCACTTAGTGAGGCTCTGTTCAGTGCTTAAGCGTCCTGTGAATGATTGGCAAATGAGAAACAGCTGAGTGGCATCCAGGAACTGTGTGCTGGGGTTGCTGGGAGATGTAGTGCAGTCAGTACTTTGAAGATGGTTCCCGCCAGTGAGCACGCCCAACAAGTTTGGGTATGGTCAACTTGTTTGTTTTTTTTTGACGTGCTGGCTATTCCCATTAAATCGGGGGTCACAACCACTGGGCCGCGAACCAGTATCGGTCCGAGGGGCGCTTGGTAACGGGCCACAGATGGGGGAAAAAATGCATAAATTAATCAGGGGTCCCCAACCCTTGGGACGCACCCAAGTATTGGTACCCTAACCCGCCACCGGTTCCACGTCGGTTATCGTGCCCAGTACTGTAACCCATCGGTTGAGGACCTGTGATTTAATGGGAACAGCCATCATGTCAAAAAACAATTAGTTGGACACACCCAAAAAGTGGCGTGGAATGGGCCCGGACCATACGTCCATATGTGACCATTTGGGAGAATGTGTGGTGGATGGATGAACTAATATGATCATAGCATTGTCTTCTATGCATCTCAAGTCTCAGCACATCTGGACCAGCCCTCACCGATATTCTACTTGCACCTCATAGTGGATAAATCCAGGCCTGCTACCCAGCCAGCAAGGCCAAGCAGGCCCCATATGGTTTAAAAGTGAGCAGAAGATGTGAGCCCCAAATAGGTTTGTCCACAGTATCTGTGGTGGCCTCAACCATGTTTGCCCACATTGGTCTAGCTTGATGCAGCGAAACTCGCCAGCTTGATGCAGCAAAACTCGCTAGCTTGATACAGCGGAGCTCAATACATGGGAACTCGCTAGCTCGATGCAGCGAAACTCGCTAGCTTGATACAGCGGAGTTCGCTAGCTTGATACAGCGGAGCTCAATACATGGGAACTTGCTAGCTCGATGCAGCGAAACTCGCTAGCTTGATACAGCGGAGCTCAATACAGGGGAACTCGCTAGCTTAATGCAGCAAAACTCGCTAGCTTAATACAGCGAAACTCGCTAGCTTGAAACAGCGAAACTCACTAGCTTGATGCAGCAAAACTCGCTAGCTTGATACAGCGGAGCTCAATACATGGGAACTCGCTAGCTCGATACAGCGAAACTCGCTAGCTTGATACAGCGGAGCTCGCTAGCTTAATACAGCTGAGCTCGCTTGATACAGCGGAACTCGCTTGCCCGAAACAGTGAAACTCGCTAGCTTGATACAGCGGAGCTCAATACAGGGGAACTCGCTACCTTGATACAACGAAACTCGCTAGCTCGATGCAGCAAAACTCGCTAGCTCGATGCAGCAAAACTCGCTAGCTCGATGCAGCAAAACTCGCTTGCTTGATACAGCGGAGTTCACTAGCTTGATACAGCGGAGCTCAATACAGGGGAACTCGCTAGCTCGATACAGCGAAACTTGCTAGCTTGATACAGCGGAGTTCGCTAGCTTAATACAGCGGAGCTCGCTAGCTTAATACAGCGGAGCTCGCTAGCTTAATACAGCAGAGCTCGCTAGCTTAATACAGCGGAGCTCGCTTGATACAGCGGAGCTCGCTTGCCCGAAACAGTGAAACTCGCTAGCTTGATACAGCGGAGCTCGATACAGCGAAACTCGCTGGCTTGATACAGCGGAGCTCGATACAGCGAAACTCGCTAGCTTGATACAGCGGAGCTCGATACAGCGAAACGCGCTAGCTTGATACAGCGGAGCTCGCCAGCTCAATACAGGGGAACTCGCTAGCTCGATACAGTGGAGCTCGCTAGCTCAATATAATAGAGTTCACTAGTTCACTATAACGGGTTTGCGAGCATGCTACAGTGGAGCTCGCAACAGTGGATCTCACTAACTTCATAAAGCATAGCTAATTTTAGCGGAGCTCACTAGCACGCTATGCTGTACACCGGGAAGCTGGCTATCGTCGAGAGCCAACCCACTGAGTTCCCATTTAAGCCAATCTGTGCAAACACAGGTGGGGCCACAAAAGAAACTGTGGACAAACCTATTTAGGGGCCACATTTTTTGCCACTTTTAAACCACACTTGGCCTTGCTGGCTGGTTTTAAAATACCTCAAAAGAAGTGAGTTTTTTAAAAACAATAATCAGGTAGGATGGTACAGGACGGGCTAGAATCAATTGCTCGCTCTGTGTGTTGACATCCATTAAACTGTTGCATAAGCTTCCTAATGTTGCTTGCTCTCGCTCGGCACCGCGCTACCTGCCACGCCACTGGCTG
>NC_050535.1:7916603-7933088 GCF_002922805.2 Oryzias melastigma
ATAATTTTGACAAAATATATATTTTTTATGGAGAGTAAAATATTAAAAAGGTATCTAAGGTTTAAGATGATTTATTCTGGAATCATATTACAGCCTTTTTTGTTATTCATCATATTTAAAAAAGTTATGGTTTTGAAGGTTTTAAGTTGGGTATTGTGTTAGCCTTTTGGACTATTTTGACATTTACTAAGATTTTTTAGGCTATTTTGGGGCTTAGCTAACATTTCAGCTACATGCTAGCTGTTTTGGCCAACTTAGGCTTTTTTTCCCCGTTTTTTAGGCTGTTTTGGAGTTTAGCTAATATTTCAGTTACATACTAGCCGTTTTGGCTAATTTAGATTTTTTTTAATAGATTTTTTTAGGCTATTTTGAAGTTTAATTGTTTTTTCAGCTACATGCTAGCTGTTTTGTCTAACCTACATTTGTTTTTGCTGTTGTTTAGGCTAATTTAGCATTTAGCTAACATTTTAGCATTTTTCAGCATTTTCAGCTATTAGCATTAGTGTATTTAGCTATCAATTTCAGGATCTTCAGCTAGTAACACTAGTATCTTTAGTGGCAGCTTACAGCATTCACACTAGCATTATCACAGATAATGCTATATATCTGGTTCATAATTATATTAAAAAGTTACAGTTTTAAAGTTTAAAAATTCAGTTTTATTTTGTTCAATGAATGTTATCCTGTCCCGCAACCCAAAGTGTGTTTTGGATTGTGCGATTGAGTTCGACACCCCTGTTTTAGAGACTCTATGTTGGAAAAACTGTCAGAAAATTGATTTTTTTTCTGAATCCTTTTTTTTTCAAATAACAAAATGGCAACAAAACAACCAAAATAAAATACAGAAAAACTATCATATTAAGTTCTGATTACACACAAAAACATATATTATTTGAGAATTTTTTCTGTTTTTTTTTCTTTTTGTTAAAAATATGTTATTTAATGTCATCAAAACACTGTGTACAGAGAAGGTGTGTTTATGACAGTCTGTATCACTCCGACTGGCTGCAGCTCAAAAACATATCTGAGGTATGATGCATGACACATGATGCAACTGTACCACTTTCATGTGCCGGGCTGGGACGTCCAGTACCAATCTGTCACCATTGTACAGGTAAACAAATCACCTGCTTTGCTTCTTTCCAGGTTGAAGTTTCTGTTCTTTATTCTGTAATGAACTTTAGAACCACCGGACTGTAAAAAAGTTGCAAAAAGAAAAGGAAAAAAAAAAAAAAAAAAAAAAAAAAAAAAAAGGAACATCCTTATTTCCTCTTTGACACGTGAGTCTTGTTTTCAGTTGAGACACGAGCTTCTGCAGTGACCAAAACAAGCTGCAAACACCCACCAGTGAGAATCCCAGACACCTCCAACTCTCAGCACAGACACTTACAGATATAGAAACGTGTGACCGTGTGGGGGGGGAAATAAAAACACATACAGCGAGGCCTTTATAACATTTAAACACTTCATATTCAGGTTCACACTTTAGAGAAAGGCATATATTCGCAATATGACGGCATTTGAGGAAGGCGACGTTGTTGTTTACGTCAAATATACTTCAAATTTTTCTAATTATTCTTTATTTTATATTTTATTTTCCAAGTAAAGTGAAATTCTGTCCCTCTGTAGGGACTTTGAGAGCTTTAAAAGTTGGGAGGACATGCACAGGTAGACTTTTGTTGTGAGAATATCAGATAGAGTTACAGCTTTTATTACAGGTTTCTTTTATTAATGATTTTACAGAGCAAGCGTTGTGTCACACTTCTTAATAGGAGGTGAGCCACATCCTGACATAGCGTTTTATGGCTTTAAAGTCCCACTCCGATCATCAATTGATCTATTTTCAAAGAGTTTCTCGTTATCTTTTAATGACAGTTCTAAGCCAAAATCAAAAACTTTAAAAGAAGAACTTTAAAAAAAGTTTATTAGGAAGTTGCTTCTGAGAAAGTCTGTCCCTTCCTTCCACCATGAATACCTGAGAGCTCTCTGTTTACATGCTGTCCCACTAGCTTACAACCCAGCAGTGCAACAATAATGGCAAATAATATCTGAGCTTTCCAGTTGTACAGTTTTTCCGACTGTATTTTTCCGTCTGATCCTGATTCACAACGATTTGAGTGTAGAAATACTCAAAAACGCTATTTAAAGCTTCATTTTCTTTATAATTGTTGGGAAAATGCAACAAAAACGTGTTAAAAACACAATTTTTCCATTCAATCTGTTCATTTTCTGGATGCTCTTCAGCGGGTCATCTGAGGTGGACGCTGACGCACATGCTCTCGGGGGACAGAAGTGTCAGCACGCCTGAAGCCCTAAAAAGCCATCCTGAAAAAGTCACGACTACAACTATTCCTGCAATCCGTTATAAAAGTATAGACATATGGAGTCAAGTTGTGTGGCGTTGTAAAATATTTTCTCAAAGGGTTTAACAGCATCAAGCTAAATTATTCTAATTAGAAAATCATTAAACAAACGTGTTTTTTTGCATCATTATTTGATGTAAATACACATAAACTTGCGTTTCATTAGCGTCACTGAAAGTACAAACATCACTGGGAAGAAGAGGATGTCATTACAGTTTTAAAGTTAGAAGTCTTGTGACCGCTGACTGCAACTGAACACCATGAATACCACTGAGGTGAGTGTGACCATTATGTATCCTTCAAGTTTTATTGCTTAAATCATAAAAAATTAAAGCTAGTGTCTTTTTTTTTAATTAAACATGATGCATTTATTGGTGTTTTATGTTGGTATACAATATTTTTACCAGCATGAATGAAGATAATTGGTTAGTCCAAGAGGGTGGTTGCTTTTCCAACGCAAAGTGAATACTCTAGAGAAGGGTCAAACTCAATCACACAAGGGGCCTAAATCCAAAACACACCTAAGGTCGCAGGCTGAACAGGATAAACATTTGTTGAACACTCTAAAACTAACTTTTTAAACTTTAAAACCATAACTTTTTAACATAATTCTGAACTAGATATTAGCATTACCTGCATTCAAGCTAGGTGAATGCTGTCAGCTGAATTTTGCCACTGAAGATGCTGAAATTGACAGCTAAAAATGCTGAAGCTGATAGCTGAAAATGATTATGCTAATAGATGAAAATGCCAAAGCTGATAGCAGCTAAAATATCAGATAAATGCCAAATTAAACGAAAAAACTAAAGAAAAAAAAATGTATGTTAGTCAAAAAAGCTAGTATGTAGCTGAAAAAAATAGCTAAACTTCAAAATAGTCTAAAAAACTGAACAAAAAAAAGTCTAAATTAGCCAAAACAGCTAGCATGTAGCTGAAATTTAAGCTAAACTCCAAAATAGCCTAAAAACTGAACCAAAAAAAAGTCTAAATTAGCCAAAGAAGCTGAGGTGTAGCTGAAATATTAGCTAAACTCCAAAACAGCAAAAAAAGCTAAAAAGAAAGAAGTCTAAATCAGCGTAAACAGCTAGCATGTAGCTGAAAAAAATAGCTAAACTTCAAGGCAGTCTAAAAAACGAAAAAAAGCCCAAATTAGCCAAAACAGCTAGCATGTAGCTGAAATTTAAGCTAAACTCCAAAATTGCCTAAAAAACTAAAAAGAAAATGTCTAAATTTGCGTAAACAGCTAGCATGTAGCTGAAAAAAAATTAGCTAAATTTCAAAATAGTCTAAAAAACGAAAAAAAAAGCCCAAATTAGGCAAAACAGCTAGCATGTACCTGAAACATTAGCTAAACTCCAAAATAGCCTAAAAATCTAGCAGAATGACAATTTTAAAAAAATATATATTTTTTAAACATAATTATTAATAATAAAAAGGCAGGAATATTATTCTAGAATAAATCAACTTTAACCTTAAATAACTTTGAATATTTTACTCTCCATAAAAATATATTTTGCCAAAATTGTACAAGTTTGAAATAAGCTCAAGATAACATCGGGCCATTAATAACAATAAAATAAAATGATGTGGAGGGCCGGATAGAATTACCCAGAGGGCCGGATCCGGCCCCCAGGCCTCGACTTTGACACATGTGCTCTAAGGCCAAGATGTCCTAGGAACTACTACAAACGCGTCAGTCACACGAGCCGACGTGCACTCTGCGTCCGCCGCCGAACCACTTAAAGCAGCGGGGCAGGGGTCAGCAGGCCACGACTGTGGGAATGTTGGAGGTCCCGTAGCGCTGGCGCTGTCACCGTCCTGACAAACTGGCCGAGGAACATAAACACGCACGCATCAGGCTGGGACAATCCTCCCGAGAAAGGAGCACAATACCCTCCACCCCGACGCGCTGGGCCTAAAACAATAGCACACATGCTAAAACAACATCACGGCCGGTTCTAAGCCAACTCGGCTTTGACGTTTGAAGTAACAGCAACTGTAATGGGAGACATAAGTGTTCATAGATCCAAATACCATCATACTATCTGTAATTGTTCAGATTTTAAGAAAGTTTATCATTTTTAGTTAAGCAAACAGAACAAAGAGTTGCAGCTTTTCCTGATATTAGGAAGTGTCCCTAATATTTGTTTGTGTGTTGCCCTTACCCACGCCTAATGTTGAGTGCGTGCTTTGTGTCCTAATACGGGGCTACCGCAGACGGAGGCCTGGACCGCAGCCACCGGGCTATTCATGCTTGCGACCTGATCCGCAGCCGCCTTTAAAACCTGCATGTTTGCTGCCATAAATCTCTCAAAATGTGTAAACAGACGTGCACACGAGCCGGCTCGCATTCAAAGCCAGACGCTCCGGCACACATCTCGATAAACACGCAGACTGGACGGGCATCCAGTGACCGGGGCCAAAGGAAAAAATGAAAAATCATGTGCAGCATTGCATGCATTCTGCACAGTGCATGGAAAATTCCCATTGAGAAACCGGAGAGGGGCTGAGAGGAAGAACTGGTTAAGGGCTCCCCCGTGTGGCGGAAGAAGTGAACTGCACTGACAGCTGACGCTGAAGGCACGGTGCTTGATGTTGAGAAATGAAAGACACATATATTGATTTTGTTTTTAAAGCAATCCATCAACTGTGCAATATCCCTCATAATTCATTTATGGGGCAATTAAATTGACTCCAAACAGATGACAATTAAGCCCTAAGATGAAACAGTTGGAGAGATGATAAAGTTACCCATAAATGTCTGAAGATTTTATTGGAGAATATGTTGACGTTCAAAGTGTCTCAGACTCATATGAGCAGAAATACTGATCTGAAAGAGAAAAAAGTGTCCTATTGTTTGACGTCTCATCATCTCCTCTGGAGTATTAACACAATATCAGAAAGGTTATGAATATCTTTTATCATTCCAGATATGCTACTTTTGAGATTTTTAAATATTTCTAAAAATAAAGAATTTAAAAGATCCACTCAGATGAAAATTTAGCATGTTCTTGTGGTCTTTTTTGAATGGCAAAAATCTGGCGATACAATATAAATCGCGATACACGTCACTCGATGCAATACATATCGCAATATATACGAAGACTATACCAGAATAATTATTTAACTTTTTTAAAGAGTAAAACTATGAAAAAAACGACATGTCTCATGACAACAAAAACCGCAAGGGTCAACCCAAGTTGGTTGTTGTTCTGGTGCAGTGTAGAGCTACTCAAAGTGTGCAGTGCTGCCAACTAGTGGTCAGGGGGTTTAAGTGGAAAACAAAAGTAAGTATCATCTTGTCGGCATTTTTAATCAATACAAGTATCGCTAAATGAAATATCGTGATATATATCGCCACGATTTATTTCCCCTTATATGAAGAAAATTAAGCTCAAAATTGCAATCATGGGGATTTCTTTACTAAAATCATAAAAAATGCAGCTTGCAAAATAGAGGGGCGGGGTTGCTCCACACCAACAGTCCCGCCCACAACTAAGAGGTGAATTTCTAATGACTTACTGACCTAAAAAAAGTTGAAGGTTTTTTGATTGTGGCTAAAAACTGCATATTCATAATTAAAAGACCACTGGGAATGCTTTTAAAAGTTGGCCAACACCAGAAAACAGGAAGAAGCTTATCAAGATACTTGACTCTGTAGGACAGGGGCGTCATTCTCAATCACACAGGGGGCCGAAATCCAAAACACACCTTAGGTCACGGGCCGAACAGGATAAACATTTATTGAACAAACTAAAACTACATTTTTAAAAGCGTAACTTCAACATAATTATGAACTAGATATATAGCATTACCTGTAATGATGCTAGTGTGAAAACTATATGCTGAATTTGGCCGCTGAAGATAAGAAAAATTGACAGTTGACATCACTGAAGCTAATAGCCAGCAAAAATATTAGCTAAATGCTAAATTAGCCTAAAAACTAAAGATAAAACTTAGGGTAGCCAAAACAGCTAGCATGTAGCTATAAAAGTAGCTAAACTTCTAAATATCCTAAAAAACGGAGAAAAGGCTAAATTAGCCAAAACAGCTAGCGTGTAAATATTAGCCTAACTCCAAGACAGCCTAAAAACAAAAGAAAAAAGCCTAAATTAGCCAAAACAGCTAGCGTGTAAATATTAGCCTAACTCCAAGACAGCCTAAAAAAAACGAAAAAAGCCTAAATTAGCCAAAACAGCTAGCATGTAGCTGAAAAAAATAGTGATACTTCAAAATATCCTAAAAAAACGGAACAAAAAGCCTTAATTATCCAAAACAGCTAGCATGTAAATATTAGCCTAACTCCAAAACAGCCTAAAAAACTTAAAAAGAAAAGCCTAAATTAGCCAAAACAGCTAGCATGTAGTTGAAAAAGTAGCTAAACTTCAAAATATCCTAAAAAACGTAATAAGGGCTAAATTAGCCAAAACAGCTAGCGTGTACATATTAGCTAAAGTTCAAAACAGCCTAAAAAACTTAAAAAGAATGGCCTAGATTAGCCAAAACAGGTTGTATGTAGCAGAAAAAAATTGCTACATTTTAAAATATCCTAAAAACGAAAAAAATGCCTAAATTAGCCAAAACAGCTAGCATGTAGCTGAAATATTAGCTAAACTTCAAAATAGCATAAAAAATCATAGTAAATCTAAAATAGTCCAAAAGGCTAGCAGAATGGCAATTTTAAACAAATTTTAAAACCATGACTTTTTAACATAATTATGAATAAAAAAAGCAGGAATATTATTCCAGAATAAATCAACTTAAACCTTAAATAACTTTCAAAATTATGCTCTCCATAAAAGTAAATTTTGTTAAAATTATACAAGTTTTAAATGAGCGCAATATAACATCAGGCCATTAATAATAAAATAAAATGATCTGGAGGGCCGGATCCGGCCCCCGGGCCTTGACTTTGACACATGTGCTCTAGGATGTTCAGATGCTCCTTTCATCCAAAAACCAGGCAGTGGAATCTGTTCTGCCTCAATAAAACAAACTTAAATCCTCGTCTGGGGTGTTTTGTGACACCTGACAGTTTGAGGTATGTAGCAGCTGAACTTTGGGTTCAGGTTTCTGTTTGAGCAATTCTTCTAGTAGGAAGCCAGACTTCAGCATTTACTCTGAAATGAGCTGCAAAACTATTCATCTAGGGCTATTATTTATAGGAACTTTTTAGAAAAATGACTCAAAATGAAAGCTTTCTTCTTCAGGAAACAAATAGAATGTTTTGTATCTTTTTTTTAAAGACCAGGAAATATAAAATCGACTGAACTTGCTTAAGTCGAGCATTGCATAGCTGATAAAATCAAATCAACAGGAAGGACAGATCCTGCTTTCTAAACTAAAACTTCTCTAAGCAGACTGTGTTCCAGCAAAGGTAAACACGAGCTCACCCCTACACAGATGGGATAATCCACTTGTTTTAACTAAATCTGCAGAAATAAAGTTAGAAAACAAGAAAAATCTTTGCTTCAGCAATTTTCAATGCTCCTAAATTCCCAGAATCCTCTTTCTATCATTCCTCCCTACTCTGTTATTTTTTATTAAATGTAATCATATGTTTAGGAAAAAGTGTAAATATTTTAGAATTCATCCAAAAATGTGGTTTATGACCTGCCTGAACCCATTTTTCTCTCACCAATGCAGACTTTTTCGCAGAATATTTTGCACTCGTAAACCCCCCGATGATGAGATAAGGCAGCGGTGAACAGTCCAGGTCGTTGGACCCAGCAGTGAGATAACCGTGACTTCAGTTTGACCCGAGTCTGGCTGGAAAAAGGGAGAATAGGAGCGAACAGGTGAGTCTGCGTGACGGCTCCGCAGCAGCTGCTAGCAGGAGGGTGATGACATGTGAAGCCCCGCCCACTGTCAGCTGTTCAATATAAACAGATGAAGAGGGCCGAGGATGACTTCGATTCTGCTATGAAACTCATTCTCGGTTTGTGAAGCCGCTTTGTTAGAGTTGTTGTCTTTGAGGCTTTTATTGTGTAAAAATACAAACTTTGTCCCCTGATAACCGACAATTCATTTGAACAGTGGAGAGATAATTACCACTAATTAATCTTTTAGCCACTTAATTTACAAACAACTATTAGTGGAATTACAGCGCTGCTAATCCTGTTGGGACATTTTTCCCTAGAGACTAAATGAGCATGCTTATTTAGCTTTTTTCCTTTTATTTTTTATAATATTAGAATAAAATAATGACAATACAAAAACATGGTGTTTAGAGTTTTCTAATCTGAACTAAAAAAAAGTGTCAAAATAAAAGTAAAGGTGTGGTAGACCCAAATATTTGCAGAAATTCTGTCAAGAAAACCTGTCTTTTTTAAACAGAAAATACGTGAGGTAAGCACAGAATTACTTACTTTTCTACTTTCATACTTATATAAAATAAAAACTTTCCTACATGTTTGTATTTTATGATTTTGTGTATTAACGCATGTATTCTTTTAATGCGAACCCCAGAAAGAGTAGTCTTATCTTTAGTTAGGACTAATAAATAAAAAAATAAATAATATAAAATTACAAATAAAAATAAAATTACAAATGAAAATAAAATAAATTAAATTACAATAAAAAATACAATAAAAATATAAAATAAAATAAAATAAATTGAATAAAATTAAATATTTAACCCTCAGTAGTCCCTGAATTTGACAATCACTGTGTACAATGTTGCAGATTCTCTCATTAGCACTCTATTAATTTAAAAAGTTTTTAAATATGAATTTGCTGCTTAAAACAAACGTGAAAAATGTTTAACCCCTTTGGAAATTTACATATAGTTTAGAAGAGTTCCACCTGTTTTTTGGTTGTTTTTTTTCTAATTTTTTATACTGTTTTGCTTTTTTATGAATTTATGCATTTTTTTCTGCTTCTAAATCTTTGATCTTTTGCTTTAAAACATAAAAATAGAACGTTCTTAATATTTGTGATTTTTGCAGCACAAAAATGACTAAATTTACCACTTGGAAAACAACATTTTTGGATACTGTGCAATATAATCAAAATATATTCACAAAAAATAAGCTGGGATCATAATAAAAAAGATGGAAATCAATAAATACCAAAAAAAACATTTTAAAGATTCATTCATAAAGCAAATTGTAAAGTATGAAAAAATGATTAAAAGGACTTATAAATTAATTAGTTGATTTAATATCATCCTAATTTGGCTGCTTTAGCTCAAACACTAAATAATGCTAAAAAAGATGTATCCTTAAAACTAAAAAAATATTTTTTAGAAGGTGTATGAATCCAGATTCCAGCTGAAAGTGCAGGAAGGTTCTTTGGTAGTTTTCCGCTGGAGGTTGCTGACAGAATACTAAGAAAGAGCGTGTTTGTTCTGCCTCCTCCTTTGCATTCTCTGCGTAAAACCACAGCTTCTAATCATTAACTTCAACCCTGCACGTTCTTCACCAGCGTCTTTACGTTCCTCTGCGATTCTATATCCAGCTGATCCGACTCTCGTTTGTGGGGGAGCGCACAAACACCAGCTCCCACCAGTGGAACGAGCCCCCGGCTGCACACTCAAGATCAAAAGGAGAGGGGGGCATGTGAGAAATGTGCAACTAGGTCACTGTCAATCTTTTACAAGTAAATAAATGATGTTCCAAAAGCTTTAGATTTTGAAATATATATTGGTATTGAAGCTGTGGTACGAGGTGCAATGATGGGTGTCGCTGTTTGTTGGCAGGGGGGTGATGGCTGATTATTTTTGGCTGTGCTATTTGGAAACTAAAGCCAAAAAAAGTGCAGGGGGAGCTGACAAACAACGAAAGAAGTACAAAAAAAATATGAATTGATATAAAACAGGGGTTTTAAACTCAATTGCACAAGTGGACAAAATTCAAAACACACCTTAGGTCGCGGGCTGAACAGGATAAACATTTATTGAACAATAAAACGAAATTTTAAAATTTTAAAATCGTTACTTTTTAACATAATTATGCACTAGATATATAGCATTACCAATGCTACCGTGAATGCTGTAAGCTGAATCTGGCCGCTGAAGATGCTAGTACTGATAGCTAAAATTAATCGCTAAAAATGCTGAAGCTGATAGCCAGCTAATATATTAGCTAAATGCAAAATTAGTCTAAAATAAAAATTTAGATTAGCTAAAACAGCTAGAATGTAGCTGAAAAAATAGCTAAGCTTCAAATATCCTAAAAACTGGAAAAACCCAAAATTAGCAAAAAACGGCTAGCATGGCTAGCATGAAGCTAAAATATTAGCTAATCCCAAAAATAGTCTAAAAACTGAAAAAGGCCTAAATTAGCCAAAACAGCTAGCGTGTAAGTATTAACCTAACTTCAAAACAGCCTAAAAAACCCAAACAAAAAATAGTCTAAATTAGCCAAAACAGCTAGCATGGCTAGCGTGAAGCTGAAATCTTAGCTAAACTCAAAAATAACCAATAAAATAAAAACAGTCTAAATTAGCCAAAACAGCTAGCATGAAGCTAAAATATTAGCTAAACCCAAAAATAGCCTAAAAACTGAAAAAAGCCTATATTAGCCAAAACAGCTAGCATGGCTAGCATGAAGCTGAAATCTTAGCTAAACTCAAAAATAACCAAGAAAAGTCTAAATTAGCCAAAACAGCTAGCATGAAGCTGAAATCTTAGTCCTAGCTAAACTTCAAAATAGCAAAAAAAAGGTCTAAATTAGCCAAAACAGCTAGCATGAAGCTAAAATATTAGCTAAACCCAAAAAATAGCCTAAAAACTGAAAAAAGCCTAAATTAGCCGAAACAGTTTAAAAAAACTTAAAAAAAAAATCTAAATTAGCCATAACAGATATCATATAGCTGAAATATTAGCTGAACACTAAAATAGCCTAAAAAAATTCTTAGTGAATGCCAAAATAGTCCAAAAAGCTAGCAGAATGCCATTTTTTTACTTTAAAACCATTTTTTAACATAACTGTGACTAATAAAAAGGTACGAATATGATTCAAGAATAAATCAACTTAAACCCGAAATAACTTTCAATATTTTACCCTCCATAAAAATATGTTTTGTCAAAATTATACAAGTTAGAAATAAGCTTAAGATAACATTGGAACATTTATAACAATAACATAAAATGATCTGGAGGGCCGTATCTGGCCCCCGGGCCTTGACTTTGACACAAGATGTAAAACAATTGTTCCATCTCTTTGATAAAACTAAGACATAAATCCCACATATGAGCCCAGAAATGCAGCAAAACTAGAACAAAAATGTAAGTGTTTAAAGTTTAAGAAAGCGAACGCACTACATCTGGCTTCAAAGAGAATCTATAATGAAAATATGTCAGGCTGAAGACAAACAGCAGTTCCTGCCATTCAGCCGAGATCCAATCTCCACTCTGTTCCACCACTCTGCCCAACTGGCAAGCAGCTGTAAATCCACAGCTCTCCTTCCCGTCATGTCCTTTGTGCTCATTTCACTGTGCCAGAGGGCACAGACTGCTACTCCTTTCAAGCCTTCCACAAGCAGAAATACTTCAGGATCAAGCAGATCACTACTTTTGTGCTTTTGTTTTCCAGTACAATATTTTTATTACAAAATATTTGAAATAGATATATAGTTAAAGTCTTAATATGTGTTTCTGAGTGGAACAACTGGACCAAAACGGCCACTGTAGCCGGGCATTATGGGAAATAAACAAAGGACAAGTAATGCATTAGCAACTCATTTAACGTGGATGGATGAATACATGAATACAGGCTCATCAAAATAACTTTTACACAGTTTTCCCAACAATCCATATATCATAAACACTCATCGTACCTTCTTAGCCGTCACTTCCTCAGTAGCCATCTTGAAGCAGGCCTCCGCCGTACCAAAGTAGAAAAGTTAGCGTTGATACGAACGATTAAAATTTGTCGTCAAAATCTAAAGCTTGAATAAAGCTTCGTTTTTGAGCGTTTCCATAGTAAAATTGACTCATAAAATAGTTCCGACCTGTAACATTGTTGAGCGTGGCCAGGAGTCTGCTGAAAAAAACAAGTTATTATTTTGGACAAAAGGCGCAACTGACATTTACGTCAATGTGACTGCTTAGATCTCAAACGCAACAATGTTATTCGACTCTTAAAAATAAAATACTATTTAACATGTATATTTTGTTTCAATTACTGAAATAGTTTCATTTATTTGTCTCTATTTCAGAGTTTCTTTTCTTCATTAGTTTCAAGTTCACAACCGACTTTTACTACCTAGAAAAAGAAAAGGGCATGTGCACAGAACACATACATTTATGCATAAAGACACGGAAAACCCATCAGGCTTTTGTTCTCGCTTTTGAACAAGAACTACAGTTAACAAATGGAATCTGAACTGAGGAGACACGACATGCCAAGTCTTCACAGACGGACACAAAGGTTGAGAAATGCCCTCAAAGTCATTTAAAAGTGACAAAAATGTTGAAACATTTAACCTAGAAACACTAAATGATAACATGTTCGCTCCATCACACATACTGTATTTAAGTCTTGAAAAACAAGATGAAAAGAAACGATATGTACTTTAAACCAAGCGTGACAGATGACTTTCTGTTCTGGAAGTTTGAAAGAGAATAAAAGAAAACAAAAATCGGTGTGTCATGTTATCTGCGAGGGCCCGGAGCGTCACATGTTCTCCGTTTGTTGGTGAAGACGCCAAACCAGGAGGTTATTAATCACACTTGTTCCTGGGACTGGTTATCCCAACTCGAAAAACAATGTTTTTTAACTTTAAAAATACTTATTGTACACAACTTGTTGGATTTCTTCCACTACATGAAAGTTCACTAAAAGAAAAAACAACATTAAGTCAGGCAGCTGTTATGCAAGCTTTAAAAAGCCCCGTGGAGCACATTTTAATGGCTAATTACATTTGAAGGGAAAAACAGGAAACTTGACCAATTAGCCTTAACAGCTTATCCAACACAGAACCTCTTAATTTAGAAAAAGTGCAATACCACTGCAGTTTAAATCTTCATTAAAGGGGAATTTTAAAAACTTGTTTTTAGATATTAAAATTATGGATTTATAGATAGAAATTGATAATGATTTTAATCTAAATCAAACTTAAATGTATATTGGACTAAATGTTGAAATAGTGTGATTTCAGACACTTTTACAGAAAATAGGTTGGTTTTTTAAACAATACTTTATGCTATTAGAGTAGGAATAGAAATTGTGAGCCCAAATAAATCAAATATTTAATACTCATTGAAAGCATTCAGTGACCTAAGGAGTAGTAGGGTACATCACAAGACACCAAGAACCCAAAGTTGTTTATTAATTTTACAATTTTTCCAAGCCTGCGTCTTTAGCCAAGTCACACCACCCACAGCAACACACGTTCAGGCGGCCATTTTGAATGAAGAGTCTATAAAAATGCATTTAGGGCTTCTTCATTTAATGCATAGCTACACAAGTTTCTACGACCGTTTTCAGGCTCTACGTACAAAACGTGTGAGTAATGAGTGTCAGTTAAACCAGATCAAACTTCGACTAATCAGAGGCTTGGATTTGGTAGAAATGTTGGTTTGATGTTTGTAAGAATCAAGATTTGTACCATGGTTGTGTCCGAAATCCCCCCCAATCAAAATGTAGTGCACTATACAAATGTGTTCGCCATTTTCTAGTAGTGCTGCCACAAAAGATTATATTAATAGTCAACTAATCACTCATTATTTTTTCCGATTAGGCGACTAATCGGGTCATAGACAAAGTGGATTTAAAGCACACATCTTAACCATCATTAGCTTTAAACGAACTAAAAAGCATTACCTGTGATAATGCTAGTGTGAATGCTGTAAGCGGAATTTGGCAGATGAAGATGTTAGTCACAATAGATGAAGATGCTGAAATTAATAGCTAAAAACGCTAAAGTTGATAGTTGAAAACAGTGAAGCTGATAGCCAGCTAAAATATTAGTTAAATACAAAAATTTCCCTAAAAAACTGAAAAATCCTAAGTTAGCCAAAACAGCTAGCATGTAGCTGAAATATTAGCTAGACCCCAAAATAGCCTAAAAACCCTAATAAATGCCAAAATAGTCAAACAGCTAACATAATGTCATTATAACTTTCAACTTTACTACACTCCATAAAATACAAAGCAACGACTATCAACTATTAAATTAGTCTTCGACTATTTTTATAGTCGATTAGTCGAGTAATCATAGCAGCCCTAAAATCTAGTGCTGTCCAAATTTACCAGTTCCAAATTAGCCTAAAAACTGAAAAAAATACTTAATTCAGCCAAAATAGCTAGCATGTAGCTAAAATATTAGTTAAACTCCAAATTAGCCTAAAAATACCCCTATATTAGCCCAAACAGCTAGCTGAAAAATTAGCTACACCCCAAAATAGCCTAAAGAATCCCAAATTAGCCAAAATAGCTAACATTTAGATGAAATATTAGCTAAACTCCAAATTAATGTAAAAAAAAAAACTAAATTAGCCAAAATATCTAACATGTAGCTGAAATATTAGCTAAATGTCAAATTAGTCTAAAGAACACCCCCCTAACTTAGGCTAAATACCTAGTATGTAGCTAAAATATTAGTTAAGCTCCAAATTAGTCTAAAAAAAACCCAAATTAGCCAAAATAGCTAGCATTTAGATGAAATATTAGCTAAAGTCCAAATTAGCCTACAAAAACTCTAAATTAGCCAAAATATCTAACATGTAGCTGAAATATTAGCTAAACCCCAAAATAGCCTAAAAACCCTAATAAATGCCAAAATAGTCCAAAAGCTAGCATAATGGCATTATAACTTTCAACTTTACTACACTCCATAAAATACAAAGCAACGACTATTAAATTAGTCGTCAACTATTTTAATAGTCGATTAATCATAGCAGTCCTATTTTCTAGTGCTGTCCAAATCTACTAATTCCAAAATCGAGTGCGCTCGAAATTTCCCAGAAGTCTTTGTGAAAAACTAGCGTGCATCGATGCTCACTAGATTAGCGAATATAGACCATAATGCACTGCGATCGAACAACTTTGAACAAAAAAACATGTTTAAATGTAATATTTGAATAAACCACATTTTCACCATCAGAGCACAGAGGAGTCATAAATAAACGTGAAATGTTCATATTTATTCGATTTTAACTTTGTGAAATCTCATGTTTAGAAAAACAAAATAAAAATAGTGAGCGTGGCGTCAGAATTACCTTTAAAATCCAATGCACTATATAGTTTTTTAGTAAATGGGGGTTAGGGGGGGAATTCAGACACAACCATGTTGACATTTTGACATCTTCTTCCAACTGTAGGTGGCAGACATGAGCTAGTAAACAGTAAAAACAGAAAGAAGCCCTTCCCTGCTAGACCAGTGTGAACACAGTGGGCAAAACACACCTATAATAGTGACAATTTAGCCCATTCTTGAAAGTGCGTCAAATGCCTGATGTATATCAGGTCAATCAAATCAAACTGTTTTGTTTGAAGCTATATCTATAGATCCATCTGCGTCGTCTCTTGCGTCCATAAGATTCAGCTCGCAGGCGACGGTTTGGCCGTCTGACAGCGTCTGCTTATTCTCGCCATCCTCTCTGTAGTGCTCGGATAAGCCACTCTGACCCGGCTTTGCTCCAGCACGCCCATACACGAGGACGTGCATGGGAACCCGACCCCTCCCCACACACACATAACTCTATTTTAGCTTGCGACCCACTGACCTTTGACCTATGCAACTCAGCAATATTAGGGCAACACAGGATTTGGTTCTGTGGGTTTTGAACCCGCTCCACTGTGACGCTTGCAGTGCAGCGATCATGGGGGCTCATGCACTAAAAACACACCGGATTATCAAAAATAAATAAATAAATTTAGCAACTAATGACACGTATATCTGAAAATCAGTGTGGCCATGCTACCAGGGCTTAAATTATTATTATTATTACTAATTTAACAAGAAATTGATTTAATTTTCTAATAAAATTAGACAAAAAAATAATAATTTATAGTAAAAATGTATCTAACCAAAACCAATTGTGTTTAGATATAAAAAAAATGACAGTACTGGGGATTTAAACTGATCAAAAAATAAACTTTTAGTCAAAAAATATGATTTGTTGCATATAAAAATTAACAGATTTTTAAGTTAATTGTCCAAACGAAGAAAGGAT
>NC_050535.1:7933828-7940958 GCF_002922805.2 Oryzias melastigma
AATTGTCCAAATGAAGAATCTACATGGTGGAAATTGCTCATCGGATACTACAGAGCAGTTGAAAAGGGAATAATAGAGATAAAATCCAGGAGGTAATGGGTCCTAATTAATAATTTTTTTAGACAAAATTCCACAAAAAAAAAAGAAAAGTCGTAGCTTTATGCCCTACAGGGGGCGCTCTACTTAGAAGGTGATATAATTATGATTTCCAAGTGCCTAAAGGCTTCTTTATGTCTCATTTTAGATGTTTTTCAGCCCATTTTCTTTACATTAAGGTGGATTTACTTAATAAAGACAATAAACTAGTGGAAGATTGGCTAAAGCTTTACAGTTTAATTTAGGTAATTTGTTCTCACCTAGCAGGAGGCCTCCTTCTTACAGAATGCATCTGTTCTTTCCAAGGTTTCATCTTTAAAGACCGATCTGCTGGAATTAGAGAACCGTCTGAGCCAGAACCCCCCGGCTCCATGCAGCCCCCTCCCTTAAAAAAAAAAAAAAAAAAAAAGGATGGAGGGTGTCCATCGCAAAGATGTCTGTCGCGGTGTCCATAAATGTAGTTTCTACTGTGCAAAGGCAGCTTAGCATAATTCAGAAATTCCAGACGGTCTGTACAGAGCTAAAACCCTCAAAGCTGCTTTCTCCACCCCCCCACCACCACCTCATCTCTCCCAAAAGCACTTCCGCACAAACAGGAATTCTGCATGGCTCAAACTGACGACTTCCTTGGAATAACAGCATCCCATCTACAGTCCTACTGTTTGTGAAAGGGAACAGGCCAAAACAACAGCTAAAATGCAGCTTTTTTACCCCCACATCCTTAAAGATATCACATAAAAATCCATGAATTGGTGTAAAACCAACCAGCCTGCAAAGTCCAAACCAGAAGCTGCTTGGAAAGAGGCTGGCACACTCACAAAGTCCTGAATGAAGTATCGGCCGTTCACGTGAACTTTGACCACCAAGATAAACAGCCTTTTCGGAGGCAGCGGCTGAAAGGGGGGCAGCCCCCGTCGACGGCTACCGCTCCTGCATGGTGATTGTACACCGACACCGCAGACGCTTATCCTGGAGATAATGCTGGATGAACAGTTAAAAATAATAAAAGGACAGTATTTGCATAAAATCATTTTTACAAACCCAACACGATTGTTGGAATTTGGAATCTGTTAGAAATTTAAGCTGCAGACGGGATATATGATTGAGTTAAAGAGCTTATTCCATTATTCCTTTTTTACTAGAATGTAGTTCATTCTTAATTACAAAATCAGCGAAACACATAAGATAGAGGACAAAATCTAAATATTTAAGATGGATTAGCAACCTCTATTTTCTGCATTAACTAAGTGTACAAGACTAATAAAGTCTTATTTGCAATCATTTGCTGCTTTCATCACATTTGAGTACGGACTTGTTTTATTTGAGCTGACTTTGAACCTTTAGAATAGTATTTTTTTGAGTATGCTGCGTTATTTTATTTTTTATTTTTTGCAAAGGCTATGCCCAAATTCCCTCTCTAATCCCTAACTACTAAAAAGTATATAGTGCCCTGGATTTTAAAGGCAATACGGACACGATGCTCACTACTTTTCTTTCGTTAAAATCAATACGAATATTTCACAACGTTTATTTGTGACTCCACTCTGTTCAGATGGTGAAAATGTAGATGGTTTAATCAATTATTTTTGTTCAAAATTGTTCAACCGCAATGCATTGTGGTCTATATTTGCTAATCTAGTGAGCATCGATGCACAGTAGTTTTTCGCAAAGGCTTCTGGGAAATTTCCAGTGCACTCGATTTTGGAATTAGTAGATTCGGACAGCACTAGAAAATGAAGAACACTGTAAAATAAGTAGGGGGAATTTGGACTAGTGCTGCCACAAACTATTATTTTAATAGTCGACTAGTCACCGATTATTTTTACCGATTACCGGTAGTCAACTAATCGGGTCATGCATGAAGTAGAAGTAAAACACACATCTTAACAATCACTAGCTTTAAATTAACTAAAATCTAGATTCATAATGCTAGTGTGAATGTTGTAAGCTGAATTTGGCTGCTGAAGATGCTGACAATGATGGCTAAAAAAGATGAAGCTAATAGCCAGCTACAATATTAGTCGAAAGCCAAATTAGCCTTAAAAAATGTTGAAAAAAAAAAAAACAAATTAGCCAAAATAGCTAGCATGTAGCTGAAATATTAGCTAAACTTCAAAATAGCCTAAAAAACAAAAAAAGCTTAAGAAATATTTGCAAATTCTAGAATAGCCGAAAAAACAAAAAAAAATCTAAAGTTAGCCAAAATAGCTAGCATGTAGCTAAAATATTAGCTAAACTCTAAAATAGCCTAGAAAACTCTAATAAAAGCCAACATTGTTTAAAAAGCTATCAGAATGCCGTTATACCTTTCAACTTTACTATACTCTGACTCCATATATTTTAAAGTAACAACTAATCGACTATTGGACATACTGAAAGTTTGATTTATTTGATTTTTTTTAATAAATAGCAACAACCACTAGAGGGCACTGTAGGTGCGTATAGTACTTGGTACTGATCGCAACACAGCAGAAGAAGTGCCGCTCAGTCCTAAGCTACGATGACACTGCCTTCAATAACAAGCATTCAAGCGACCATTTTCAATGAAAAGTCTATGGAAACGTGCAGTTTTAGCTTCCGCGTTCGCATGCCGCTAGGCAAATTTTTAGGTTGATGTTCGGGCTCTACGTACAACGTAGCCAATCAGGGACTCAACACCGACACAGACAATGAATAATTCAGAAATATAAGGAGACGTTTCATGAAGCTAACTAAGCATTAATGTGTAGTGAAACTTGCATATATTATCTATTATTGTTATTTATTCTGTTGTTATGATTTGCCTTTCCAGATAAAATGTCCATTCTTGTTCCCGTACTTTGTTGAATAAGTGCGACTTATACATGATTTTTTTGTCTATATTAAGTATTCTTTTGTTGCTGCAACTTATGCTCCAAAAAATACAATCATTTTTATTTACAACAAAATCTGTTAATGCACATTTGCCAATAAGTCCTAATAGTAATTGCATTTCCCTTCGTGTTTATATGCTAATTTAAATGTTGTAATTAGCTGAAATTCAGATTGTTGAATTTGATTTGTTAATGTAGGCTAAAGAGGATCCTGTTATCTAACCTCAGGTTTTGCATTATTTTCAGGTAGATGATCTAAAGGTGTTTCCTTATATTATCAGTTGTGATCCACTTAACAAAAACTGCCAGTTTTGTGACATTCGACTCAATGTTTGCAGTGCTTATTAAAAGGTGAAGAGAGGAGGATGCCAGATGGCTGCCTCATGATACAAACATAGGGGAGAAACGAACAACATCCTACCTGGACCTCCTGCAGGAGCTGGATGGACCTCTCTCTCACATCTTCGAAAGGACACCGTTTGGAGAGCATCAGAAGGTGAGCCAAGATGTCATTCAGATCGCTGCCGAGCGAGGTTGCCGGGGGCGATGATGTGAGGGGTCCGATGGCCTCCACTTTCCTCGCGACCTCCTGGGAAATGATCTCCATGGCTTCCAGCCTGGAGCCGAGGTCCCGACTGCCCAGCCTGTCCCACCTTCCCAAGGACTCCTGCACCTCCATCATTTGACGTACGGGTAATGCTTGAACTGTCTCACAACCAGCTAAAAGTCAAAAATAAAAGACATATTGTATTTAAAATATGGTATGTGTTCTTTAATTTGGAAAAAACCTAAAATATTGCGATTATTGTGTGAAAATTTTGAGATAAAATATGACAAAAATGAAAAACAATTTTTAAAAAAAGAGAGAAAATTTTGTTTTTCCAGTCAAAGAAAGAAAAGGTTAAATTCTTCTGGGGTTTTCCATCAAAATGCATTCAACATATTTCATTTTTTAAGTCTGAAATAATCTAATATACATCATGAATGCACAGAAATAAATTAATAATAATAATATCTTTAAATATTTAAACAATTTTGCTAAAACTGCTATGAAATCTAAAATCTGCCCATTATTGACTGAACTATTGTCATTTTGGTGCATTTAAGAATTAAAGCGGTGCTGTTTTAAAGCCATGTTTTTTGAAAGGGGAAAAAGCCCATTCAATCCGCCTGTCTGTCTCTGTCTTGACTGTCAGTACTTTCACGCCGACCGTTAACAAAGAAGACAGAAAGTGCACCAGATCTGCGGCGCCAGCAGAGCAGCCACAAACAAACCTTTCCGGAAAAGCCCCCCAAAAAACAGTGTCATTCTTCAAAACTCACTTTATCCTCATTATTCGGTAGCAGGTCCTCCACAACGGGACGCCTTATCCCTGCACAGTGACCAGTTACTCCCAGGGCAGAAATGATAGGAGGCAACAACTTGAGGGGGTAAACATCTGATTGGCACAACGTGTCAACCAATGAGCGCGGCCCTACAGCCTCTGGAGGCGGTAACTTTTGAATACTCAAAAATGATTGGTTGGTGGGAAGCGGCTAGCAGGGTTAGCAAAGACTTTCTGGGAAATTGAGTTTGCCGTGCGATAGCTAGCGTTGAGCGAATGTAAAGTAAACTGCATTTCCCACAATGCCTTTCGCGCGTGCAAGCAGCCCCCCTTCCACTTGTTTATCAGAAAATACAGACAAGCAGAAAAACAGAAAAACGAAGAGAAATATTCATTTTAGCTCGTATTTTTTAAGCTCAAATGACCTAAATGTTTTGAGAAAAGAAAGAAATTAAACTGCTGGACTAGACATAAAAATAAATATTTTTAGTTCATTGTTAAGATACAATAGATCCATCTATTAAAAAAATAATTGTCATTTTACTTTTTCATTCATATATATTGATGAGAATGTTAAATAGTTTTGGGTAACACATTTTAATAAGGAATGATTTGATTTTTCCTATTTTAAATTAATTATTAATTTTAGAATTATCTTATATAAGTTTCTTCATATGTATAATCCGTACGTGTGTTTAGGTTGGAGAATTTCACCACAAAAAAAAATAATAATAATAAATAAAAAATAAAAAAAACTCTTTAAAAAAGAACTAATGTGGGATTTCATTTTTTATTTTTAGAAAACTCAATTTTGACAATTTAACTGTAGAGATTAATTTTATTTTTTCACAAAATAGGGACAGTACATTCTGAGCTAGTCTAGTGAAGTAAAAGAGCAAAGTAAGCTTGTTTTTAAAATATTTTTACTATGATAGCATAAACCACCCACTAAAAAAAAAAACTATGTTTAACTGATGCTCTACAATCTATTGCGCTTTCGGACGGGTCTAACATGATTATAGTGACAACAAATAAGGGAATTCATCCAAAATGTTGCCCTAAAAGCATAACAATGTTTTTTTTTAATAATTATAGCATCTAATATTTGAATTAAGTATTTGAATGTTGTTTGTAAAGGAAGATCTCACATGAATATAAATCATGCAATAGTGGACACTTGTTTATACTGATAGCAGAACTTGGAAGTTTTAAGATTTGTTCTTATATTTTTTAATTAAATTTTAAGGTAATTGCTCTTCATGTTTTGGAAAATAAATTGTTATACATTGAAATAATCAGAGTGTAAACTCTAGTTCAATATAACGCCCACTTTAATCAGTTTTAAGGATTTCCTCAAGTGTTCCTGTTTCACCACAAAACCGTAAATGTTGAGTATTGTTCCTTTGCACCGATGGCGTACTTTGTCCATTTCCGTCCCTGTGGCCTTACCCTGTTTGTTTTTCAAGCGCCCCGGCAGCTGCTGCCTCATGGAACGCTCCTGATCTAGATTATCGGCAGTAATTGGGACAAAGGTAAAAAACAACCCCAAGACCTTGATTTTGGACACCCCATGCTCTAATAGCAATAAAAATGAACAAAAAACGAGCCGTCAGGAGCTTAGAGATACATTTATTGTACAACACAGCAACAACATTAGCATGCAAGTCAGGAATGACACGTGTAAGGCATTTTCTTTATGTAAAAGCTGCCTTTGTCACTAGGTTATCCCAATTTTAAAGTGCAAACTTACAGAATGAAAGGATTTGACATACAGCACTACACCGGAAACAGATCTATGAGCCAGACATGGAATGAAAGAAAAGGTTTTGATTTACAGATCCTGACCGGAAGTTCAAGATCCCATGAGAAAGCATCACTGGAGATGGTTTCATTTACAAAACTGTGACAGGAACGTTAACTGGAGACAGACACAGAAATGTTCGCTCGCGTTATTTAAAAAAATAAAAGGGTCACCATCAACAGATTGTCCGTTACACGACTGGAATACACGTATAGCAGGCGCCACATTCGGAAGTTGAAAAGTTAATGACCAAATTGAAAGTTCCAAAGAAACACATTGAAGACGACTGGAGGCCTCGACGATGGATCACAGAACCGAGGCCGTCACAGAACCACAACAAGCTCAAAAACGTAATGATCTGCTACTCACAGCTGGACTGTGTAAGCCAGACTCGCACCAAATTATTGCCAATATAATCTGAAATACCTGCGTGTGCATAAACGTCTGCACACAAGATGGCTTTCGGGTCTTTGTGAGGCGGGTGCACCGCTGCGAAGCTGCATGCACGGCCAGGACGCACGCCCGGATCTGCATGTCAATTCAATGAGTCTCTGGGCGCAGATTTGAACACTACTTTAACTATGGTCACAACCACTGCAGCAGCGATTTCAAATTTAGAATATACAATATACACACATAAATCCTCAGTACTCTGTACACCATCTTAAAGATTCATTTCTCTGTATGTACACATATGGAAAGAAAAAATATTTCTCTAGTTGGATGTAAACACTGCAGTAAACTGGGAGTTTCTTGTGGTCTGCGCATCATTAAGCTTTTTCAGTTAAAACTATATAATAAATAATGTAAAAATATGAAGCTAAAATGCCCAAAAATTAAAGAAAAAAAAAAGCACTTTTGGTTAACACTAAAAAGGCAAAACAAAAACTACAGCTCAGCACCCTAAAATACAGTAAGCTTACCTTAAATCTGCTTATTATAAAACTAATCAGAAGAATTGATCCAATTATATGACTCAAGTATGGCACCCTACAAGGAACAAAATTAATATCAAAATTTGTCACCGTCTTTTTTTTTTTGGCAATTAAAAAAAAA
>NC_050535.1:7940999-7963699 GCF_002922805.2 Oryzias melastigma
AGTTTAAGAAACCTCTAATTATAAATGAATGACAGATTAGTTCCTTATCTATTAAAAGAGGTCTCTTTTTCTGCAGATTTTCCCCAAAAATGTATTTAACGTTAGATTCCACAGTCAAGAGGACTTTACAGTGAAGATCGGTTCCACGGATCCCCTTCCCTGCACTCAAAGGTTAATCCGTTTTGTCACGCCGCCGCAGAGTTTGTGGCTCAGTACACGCAAAGGTCAGGAAACTTCATCTCATAAATGGGAACAGATCGACTCTGGGTTTGGCCATAACCTGACGATATGGTTCCAGAAGGGCTGGGAGGAGGCCTGGATGGAGGAGAGAAACAAAGCAGCTGCATCACCGTGAGTCAATGATGTGTGATTCATTGTGTGAGTCGACATAACAGCCGTTGTGACTTTACCTGATTGTGATCTCAAAGATCTGATTCAGTTTGCTCTGCAGCATTGTGGCCTAAAACGACAAAAGAGATGTTAGAAGTGATCTGAATCTATAAATAAACGTGGATTAAAACATGTATTTTGATGTACCCTGGCACCACAGTGGGCAGCTATTTCCTCAAAAGGTGCTTTTTGGAACTTCTCGACGACTTGTCGTCTCCGCTCTCTTTCCTGCTCTTCCATACCGACACTGTCCACTAGGGGGCGACAGGAAACCAGTTTTCATTTGACAGAATGGGAGCAATTTCCATTTTTTTTTTTTAAATAACTAGCATCTAGATAATTCAATAAATAAACAGCTTAACCCTTCAGACTTAAAAACAAAATCTTTAAAATACTGTAACTTTTTAACCATTAAGACGATCAATGTCATTCTAGTAGATTCTGAAGGAGAAAAGCGGCGTGAGCCGCTTTTCTCCTTCAGAATCTACTAGAATGACATTGATTGTGTTGACCGTTGCAGTAAATAAAAGAATATAAACACTGGAGCTCTGGTATTAAAGGGTTAAACAACTGAAAAAGAATAAATGTGGACGTACCGATGGCATTTTTCAGTGTTTCAAATGTGATCTCTTCAGCTGGTGTCCTCTACAGAGGGAAACAATCAGAAATAAATCAAGTAATGTCAATTTAAATCTTCATTTTTTTAAACTTTTAGAGACTTTACCTCCTTTTTCTCTGGACTGTTTCGAGACTCTACATCCATCTGGATCGAGATGGTCTCTCCGATGCTCTTCCTCTTCGAAAGCCGGTCCTCATCTGGAGGAAATCGCATTTATTTGAAGGGTGAAAGTGAAGAAAAAGTGGGTGTTTCTTTATTTTATTGAGCCAGACATTAGGGGCTCCTCACCTGTGTACTGGGGGACATAAGGTGTTGCCAGCCTCTCTGTATTATAACCACTTCCTCCAAGGACTTCGGTAATCTTTGACTGGAGGAATAAGACATCCCCATCCACCTTATCCAGAGAAGAAGGCAGCCTAGATTTAAAAAAAGAGAATACTATTAATATTTTTAGTCATATTTTGGGAGAAAAGCAGCATTAACTGCAAAATCCATACTTGGGTTTCTGAACGAAGACATCTTCCGGCAGAAGGTGGGGTTTTTCTTTTCGTCTAACCTCAATTACCTGAAGGACACAGAGAGGATGAGGAGTTTAGAAGAGGCTTTTGGTCAACAGATATAGAAGAAAACTACAGGAGGACACCTCATGTATGTGCTGGCAGAAGGCTGGAACTGTGGTGAGCTGGCAGATGAGATTGAGGTAGGCAGCAGCGAGGGCATGGACGGCGCAGCGGTTATAAGTGGGCAGAGCTTCATCGGTAGACAGAGCCAGATCCTGCACAGACACACAGGGGTGATGAGGGTTCCCACCAGAGAAAAACACAACTTGAAGGGGAACTAAACTGTACCTGCAACGCCAGGGCCAAGCGGATGAGGTCCACCACCACTTCCTCGTTGGCCAGCTCCACGCTGAGAAGGCCTAAAAGTGCAAAGAGGGTCTCGTAGTGCTCCTTAGCGCTGCTCTCCTCCTTACAGTTCAGGTAGATGTGTCGGTACAGCTGCTGTCCATGCTGGAACACAAACAGACAACTAGAAAAGCTGCATCACCAGCGATAATGCTAGTGTGAATGTTTTTTGCTAGTCGCTGAAGATGCTGAAGCTTTTTGCTGAAAATAGTGATGAAAATTACTGTAATTGTGGAATTTGCTGAAAATGCAAAAGCTATTTGCAAAATGTTAAATTTGCTAAAAAAAAACCTGGAAATTTAGTTAAAGAACTAGGAAAGAGTGCTAAAGTTGACGTAAAAAAAATTGTAGTAAAATTGCTTAAAAATACAAGCCAAATGTGCAAAACATATTTAGTGTTGCTTAAGTAGGAGCTAGCCAAAAAAGCTAGCTCGTTGCTTAAATACTAGCTAAACTCCAAAATAACCTGAAATTTCTCAATAAACTCAGCATGTTGCCAAAATAGAAGCTAAGCTTTAAATTAGCCTATAAAACTTCAGAAGAAAACAAATTAGCCAAAAACGTTAGCATGTGGCTAAAATATTAGCTAAGCTCCGAATTGGAATAAAAAACCCAAGTGAATGCCAAATTAGCCAAAACATTGCTAAAATATTAGCTAAACTCCAAAATAGCCTAAAAATTCTCAGTAAACTAAATTAGTCAAAAACGTTAGCATGTTGCTAAAATAGAAGCTAAACTCTAAATTAGCCTATAAAACCTCATTAGATACAAAATTAACCAGAAACGTTAGCATTTTGCTAAAATATTAGCTAAACTGAAATTAGCATTAAAAAAAAAACTCATTAGATGGCAAATTAGCCAAATAAGTTAGAACATTGCTTAAGTACTAAGTAGCCTAAAATTCCTCAGTAAACTAAATTAGTCAAAAACGTTAGCATGTAGCTAAAATTTTAGCTAAGCTCTGAATTAGAATAAAAAGCCTAAGTAGATGCCAAATTAGCCAAAACATTGCTAAAATACTAGCTAAACTCCAAAATAGCTTAAAAATTCTTAGTAAAATAAATTAGTAAAATAATTAGCCTATAAAACCTCAGTAGATACAAAATTAACCAGAAGCATTAGCATGTTGCTAAAATATTAGCTAAACTCAAATTAGCATTAAAAAACTCAGTAGATGCCAAATTAGCCAAATAAGTTAGAGCATTGCTTAAGTACTAGCTTACCTCCAAAGCAGCCTAAAATTCCTCAGTAAACTAAATTAGTCAAAAACGTTAGCATGTTGCTAAAATATTAGCTAAGCTCGAACTCTTTTGAAAGTTATTATAAAAGATGAAAACATAGCCCATGAATTTATTTAGAGGCTTGTTGCGAATCTACCTAAAATTTTGAAATTTGAAGACTTTGTCATTTATTTCTTATGAGGCATTTTTTGCTTAACATTTAAAAATGTAAAAAAAATACAAGCAGAAATGTCCTGAACGAGTTTTGCTGAAACATTCACACAATTAGGATTATACTGTAGATAAGCATTATATAGAAAAACATCTATATAAAAAAAAAAATCAGACCTTTTTCATAAATAAGTTGTCCTGTCTGGAGCACTTGTCCACTTTCAGCTTGAGCACAGAGATGTCGGAGACGATGCTGCGTGCAAAAAAAAAAAAAAAAAAGTCAACACAAGCTGGAGCCTCTCTGTGATCGTCGACTGACATCACGGACGCACACCTGATTTTGGAGAACTTGGGTCTGTTCTCGTGCCTGTCGATTAGGCTGAGGAGGATTTCCAGCACCAGCAGTCGGATCTCGGGGTCTTCTGTCAGGGAGAAGGACAGCAGCGGCTCCAGGAAGGAGCTGGGCAGCGCCGTGAGCATGTTTGTGGTCTGGAACCCGGCTGTCACCTGACGGATTATCAGACTCTTTTGTTGGATCATTCAAATGAAAATCTCAAAATTAGGAATTACAGTAACACTTACCTGAACTAAAGACTTCAGCAGCATGATCTGAATCATTCTTGTGACCTCAGGTCTGCACGTAAAACAGAATAGAATTCAAATAAATCCTTAAAATGTTTTCCGAAAAGTGCCGATAAACGTGGAGACAGGTGTACCCCGAGTCTGAGGAGGGTAGAGTTAGAGAAACTCCAGGGACAGGAATCTTCCCCATTATGAAAAGCATCACTTCTGATCTCTGGTAGGTGGGTAAGGTGTTGGCAAAAGAGCCTGAAAGAAAAAAAAAGAAAGAGATGAACATCAGAAAAAGCAGAAATGAGAGAATCAGAAGACGTTGAAATGTTCACCGATGGTACGGATGACAGCTTCCTGCAGCTGCCTCTCCTCGTGAGCTTTGATGATCTTAGTCCCGATGTTTGTGCTGCCGTCGTACGATCCCGTCAACTCGTAATCCACACTCAGGCGGAGCTGCTTCAGCAAAGTGTTGAAAACCTCCAACACTGTTGGACCTGCAAACACATTGAGGACAAACATTTTATTATATCTGAGCTCATTGGTACCCTACACTGATGGTCGTGTCACTGACCTACAGAGCCGCTGGCAGCAATGGCAGCTGCCTCCAGCAGAACCTCGACTATTCCAGCCCGAACGGTGGCGGAGTTCTTGCTGTTTGCGTCCAGGTGGCCGAGGAGCTGCTGGATTACCAGGTGAGAGTGCTGCGACTGAAGCAGAAAATGTCACAAATAAGTGAAAGTGAAAAAAAATGAAAAGAAAGAAGAAGAGGAGGAGATCTCTCACCTGGATGGAGTACATGATGATTTTGAAGCAACGCACTGCGAAGCTCTTCCCCTCCCATAGAGAGTGGTTATCCAAGTGCCTGAAGGTACAGAGGAGAGAAGACAAAGGAGATCATTAGAAAAACGTCAGGAAAGATGGAGAGGAGGAAGAAAAATCTTTAGAAAAGATCAAAGCAGACTCTGATGGTGCTGTAGAATTATATGACACTGTAAATAAATGATTAGTTTTAGAAAAATAACATGAAAATGTATGAAAATAACAATAGGAAATAAATTAAACATAAAAGTAGAAATAAAAAGAAAATAGCATTAAAAAAAGTCAAAAATAATGAATAAAATGTTAACGAATCTAAAAAAACATTGTATTTAGTGGGTTAGCTACAAAAACAGTAAAATGTTCCAACAAAAAAAGCAGGATTTAACTGCTTATAAAGGCAGACCGTCCACTTTGGTAAACAATTCCTGGATCAGCTGAAGCACAAATGTCAAAGTCAAGGCCCGGGGGCCGGATCCGGCCCTCCAGATTGTTTTATTTTATTGTTATAAATGGCGCAATGTTATCTTGCGCTTATTTCTAACTTGCATGATTTTGACAAAATATATTTTTATGGAGAGTAAAATACTGAAAGTTATTTATGGTTTAAGTTAATTTATTCTTGGATAATATTCCTGCCTTTTTATTATTCAGAATTATGTTAAAAAGTTACAGTTTTGAAGTTAAAAAATTGGCATTCTTCAAACTTTTTGGACTATTTTTTAGACTGTTTAGGAGTTTGGCTAATATTTCAGCTCCATGCTAGCTGTTTTGGCTTTTTAGGCTTTTTAAAAAGTAAAAAGTTTTTTTAGGCTATTTAAAGTTTAGCAATTTTTTCAGCTACATGCTAGCTGTGTTGGCTAACATATTTTTATTATTTTCTTTGTTACTTTTTTAGGCTGTTTTGGCATTTAGCTAATATTTTAGCTGTTTATCAGCTTCAGTGATTTCAGCTATCAACTACAGCGTTTTCAGCTATCAATTTCAGCATGTTTAGCGGCCAAATTCAGCCTACAGCATTCACACTAGCATTATTGCAGGTAATTCTATGTATCTAGTTCATAATTATGTTAAAAAGTTACAGTTTTAAAATGTAGTTTTACAGTGTTCAATAAATGTTTATCCTTTTCAGCTCACGACCTAAGTTGTGTTTTGTATTTTGGCCCCTTGTGCGATTGAGTTTGACATCCCTGAGCTAAAGCAAGATTTCACCAGAGAGACGGAGATTATCTGTATTTCTGTGACAGCAAGGTGCAAATACAAACTAAAACACGGGATTAACTAAAGCCCAGGATGGCAGATTAAAAGCAGGAAACGTTGAACATCACAACAGTGATCTAAAATCTCCCATCAGAAAACACACAACCTTGCGTCGCCCTTGTCGCGCCCCGTGAAGATAAAAATACTGCATCGGAGCGGTGAGATGCAGCCTTCTAGACAAAAACAAACAACTATGGAAGGTTGGCTCACATCAGGACCGGCGTGACGGCGCTCTTGATGTTGCCGAAGGCGGCTCTTCCCAGCAGCTCCCTGAAGCAGCGCTCCGTCAGCTCCACCGGGCTTTCCTTCTCCTTCTCTGATGCCTGCAGCGGAGAGGGAGAGCGGCTGGTGTGGAGGGGGGGTGGGCGATGCAGGTGAGGAAGAAGCGAAAGAAGTAGAGGAGAGAAAAGGGCAAACAGGAGAGAGAGATAGAAGAGTCAGGAGGGCAATATTTCCACAAATGACGGGCTTTCTTGGAAAAACAAGGCTTTGTTTTGACCGCTGGGACACGTCTGCGACTGGATCCTCGTGTATGCATAGTTAAAAACATCATTGCTGCAGCTCAGCCATGACTCGCCTCTGGTAGTCCACAATTACTACATTATTTATTAACATCCTCACTCTTTCATCTTGTTTGCTGCTGGAGGAGAAATCCTGGGAGCTGCCCTTCAAAACATTCTTTCAATTTGTCCCAAATGTTTACTTTTTCATGAATGCTTGAGTAAAAGTGATTCTAAAATGAGTAGAATACGTCGTTGGAGCTTAAAGTGGTGAGAAATGCATCACCTGGAGGTCATTACCTTCTGTACTGAGGGTGACGATGGAGGAAATGAGGACGCCCAGCATGGGCGGAACACAAACAGAGACGGGATGCTGAGAGGGATGCGTTACTGTCTCACTCCAACATCTTTCTGGGGTTTTTTGTTATCTTTCCTCCATCCAATCTGTCCGTGTTACAGCCCCCCCCTCGTCTCCACACCTCTTTGATCTCGGTTGTGACGTCAAAGTGGATTTCAGCACGTAAGGAGCTGCCAACAGAGACTACTTTGCTGATTTCTCTCTCTGTGTGTGAGCTCGTATTCTCCGCCTACTGCACCATTTCTCTTCACGTTATTGCCCCCCGCCGTCCCTCTCTGACGTCACTAACAAATAGGCAACGGGACAGTGAATGTAAAAGTCTCGTTACAGTTTGATCCTCACAGTTCCAAAACGTGACATACGAAGTGTTCGAATCTGCCAGGTTTGACCCACACGAGTGCTGCAGACTTTAAGGTCGTTCTAGTCCGTGGAAGGTCGACGAGAGGAGCGGCCGCATCTTAACCCCTCATTTATTTCTAGATATAAAAAGAAAATTTCACTTATGGTTTTGTTTTCATGTAGATGCTAAATGATAGTATCGTATTGCCGGATCATCAATCTATGGTCTATTTTTGAATTTATGTAAATGGCAAACATAAAATGTTACAATCTGACCTCTAGATCTAGTCAGCAGCTCCAAACCAAAACTACCCAAAGAAAACAAATAAACAAAGCCTGCAAACTAAGACTTCCAAGATCCAAACTAAAATAACAAAACCCAGTAGTATAAGACTGCTGAGAACAAAGAGGAGAACTTGCGTTCACACGTCCCTACGCAGGTTTTTAAGTCAATTTTTGGACTCTACGTACAAAACATGTGGTCAGTGAACATGTATTGAGAGTTATACAAGTCAAACTTTACCAAATCCAAGTCCTTGAATCGTCATTGACGTCCTTTTTAATCTGCAAAAGTGCCAACCGTGTGAAAACTGATTGTGGAGGAGAAATTAATAATTGCAGTTTGTGTGCGACTGGAGTTATAACACACAAACGGTTTCATATATCGGAATAGAGCCGTAAAAGAAAACACCTGGAGTAAGATTTGTGAGATAATATATTACTGTTTTTTATGGTTTATCAGGTATATCCTCCTAACATTGATGTTTAATTTGTTAATGTATGTTTGGAAACTGACAATAAAGGAAAAAAAAGTGATATAAGTCAGAAGCGTATGTGGTAAGCCTTTCATGAAGTATTTGGAAGGATAATGACGTACAAGTGATGCCAAATTTCCGAAGTTGGTAAAAAAGTTAAATCTGTATGACAACCTGCATCTCACCTTACATGTCGTTTAAGTGTTCGTTATACACTGAGCCATACATTTTGTATGCACCCCGTACAAATTTGCCCATAACCACCCGTAAGGCCAGTTATGACTACAGCTTTAGTTTTTTTTTGTTTTGTTTACACGTCACAAAGACTTAAAAGCAGATTTTTTTTCCTGTGGCGGTTGAAACAAAAATAAAACTCTCTGTCAGTTCACATCAGCTTATGGTCGACAGATTCTCCATTATTAAAAATATCGTGACGTCTTTGTTGTGCAGACACAGAAGATAAGCTACATTTGATAAAGGAAACAATTGTGGGACTTATTGATTCAGGAGTTGTCAAACAGGTTTGAAAACCATATCTTTCTCTCACTTCTTCATACCAGCATTTTTTTTTTAATTTTTTTTTAGAAACATTGTAGACACAAGAATCGCTCACCTCTCGGTTCCTTCTTCACTCTGCAGGTTGAACAGCAGAGAGGGGACGATCTTGTCCATGTGCTGAGGATCCCAGATGTTGGCCTGCAGCTCATCGTTCACCGTCTTCCTCACCACACCTTGCAGACCCCTGATGCCGGCCATGCGGATGCTGACGGGAAGAAGTGTTTCTTTGATGATGAAAACAAACTAGGACTTTGATTATGTTTTATTACAAGAGTTATATTTGTGCATGTCTATTTTCAGCTAAACGAACGCCGAGTTAAAAAAAGAAAATCTTCTTAAAATAATCTACAAAGACTAAATAAATAGCAGTTGTGTATAAAAGTAGACTCACTTGGTGCGGATATCAGGGTCTTCGTAGCTTGAATGGCACATCTCACTGAAGCGCGACACAAAGAAGTCGTAACTGCGGTGGTACGAGGGCGTGTCCTCCTCGATATTTGCAAACTTTACAAACTGAAACGAGCAGAAAATTTGAACCCTTTAATCGTCAGTACAGCACATTTAGAAAACATATTAAAATTATGTGTATAAGTCCCCCAAGGATCATTTTTTGGCAGATTTTGTCTCAGATAGGTACAAACCACACAAGGCTAAAAGATTGACAAATTTAGAGACATTTATTTTAAATTTTTTTATTTTTATTTCAATTAATAACTTTTTCGGTGACCATAAAAAGGGAATCAGAAAGAAGAAACCTAATAATTCCTGCTGCTTTTATTTAATGAATAAAGACATTAGTACACTTTTTTGCCCTCTCTCAAAACAATAAAAAACATGTGGATTACTTAGTTTAAACACAAGAAATAGCTATAAAATATAAACAAAACACTTCCTATTGTTTCTATTTAAGGACTATTACTAATAATTTGTTGTTTAATATTATTTCATAACCTAATACCCTGTAAAGTAGGGTGTCAAACTCAATCGCAGAAGGGGCCAAAATCCAAAAACAGGTAGAACAAGATAAACATTTACTAAACACTTTAAATGTAAAATTTAAAACTGTAACTTTTTAACATAATTATGTACTAGATATATAGCATTATTTGTGATAATACTAGTATGAATGCTGTAAGCTGAATTTGCCCGCTGAAAATGCTAGTGCTGATAGCTGAAGATGCTGAAATTGATAGCTAAAAACACTGAAGCTGATAACTGAAAACGCTGAAGCTGATAAAACATTAGCAAAATGCTAAATTAGCCTAAAAAGCAAAACAAAAAAAGTAGGTTAGCCAAAACATTTAACATGTAGCTGAAAAATAGCTAGACTTTAAAATAGCCTACAAATAAAAAAAAGCGTAAATTAGCCAAAACAGCTAGCGTGTAAATATTAGCCTAACTCCAAAACAGCCAAAACATTTTTTTTAAAAAGCCTAAAATAGCTAAAACAGCTAGCATGTAGCTGAAATATTAGCTAAACTTAAAACAGCCAAAAAAATATTAGTAAATGCCAAAATAGTCCAAAAAGCTAGTATAATGCCAATTTTTTTAACTTTAAAACCGTAACCTTTTAACATAATTATGAATAATAAAAGGCAGGAATATTTTTCCAGAATAAATTAACTTAAACCTTAAATAACTTTGACACATGTGCTGTATAGAAACACATTTCTTTAACTGAGGTTTCTTATTTTCACTGTATTGCATATTATGAGGTAAACATTTACGGTGCACTTCACACATGAATTTTAAATTAATTTCCTTCAAACATGTCATCGTCTGTAAAGTTCAAGTTACACTGTGGCTCCAAAACATTTCATTAGGCATTAAAAACAAACGAGGGGGGTCTGGCTCTCCCACCGCGCCTGCTAATGTCTGACATTTGGCTTCAAACCCGTCTCCACTTAATAAGTTATGAAGCAGATCTCTTCAGGATCACGTCCGGTTAATGACGCTACCCAAAGCAATCATTACATCCTTAAGATTTAACGAGACGGAGAGTTGAAGCAAAGACTGGAGAGCACCAAAACCTAAAAGAACGCAGTTAATTTAGTGAATTAAAGTCGCTTTTTCCCCCTCAGTGTGTTACCAATTTTTTTTTTTAATTAAACTCCCTTTGCTTGACTTTATCCTGCCAGCTAATTAAATTGAAGTGAGCTTCTGAGAGATCCGTAAAGCTGCAGCAGCGATTCACCTCTGCCTGGAAGTCATCTCACATTACTTCCATTAATGCTGCTTTAGTAAATACAAGCTTTGAGGAATTGTGGCTAAAAGTAGAAACTCCAAATTGGAGGAAAGAATCTGTTTCTCCTTTCACAAAAGGATCAGTATTTAAGGACGCACTCCGATCATCTTTGGAGCTATTTTCAGAGCCGTTTGTGCCAAAACCTGACATCTTTTCTGCAGTAGTCCATTAGAAATCAGAGCTGTGGGAAAAACTATTGGTGCAAAGCAACACCGACCCCCTTCCCATCCTTTTACTAAGAGCTATGAACAGTGAGCCAGCGTATTTTCTACTTCACAAATATGGTCTTTTTTTAAACTGCGTTTGCCTCAAAACACCAGAAACACAATTTTCATCAGAGTGGATCTTTAATAGATAATTTAGTTCATAATTTATATAAAATAAAATACATTTAGGCTTTTTTTTTTTTTTTTTTTAGTAATAACCATCAAAACAATTTTTGAAGCACAGGTTGGGGTTCACAAATATTCCTGCAACTTTTATAAGTTAGTTACTTTATACTATTAATGGGATTATTTTGCAGTCCAATATATCATATTTTAAAATTTTTTGATATAATTTGACGGTTTTGTCTGTTTTAGACAAAATTTTTGCCAATATGCCACCTACTTTTACTAAAACATTAATTACTTTTAGACAAACTTTTTAGGTGCAGGAGAAACTCAAAGTGGGTCAGGATGAAGCTGCCGTCTGTGACTGCAAAGCTTCATCTTCATAGGTCTGCAGCTAATCAGATTTCCTTTACTCGTCCTCGGCTGACCCGTCTCACAGAGACAATAGCTGCTTCCCACATCAGCCGACGTCCACCAATCTGCTATTAAGCTCCCGTCTTTGTGAGACGCTACGACTCCTCTCAAGATTCTTTTTTTTTTGCGCTCTGACATGAGATACATAACGCTTCCTGTCTTCTGATTAGATAATAGCACTAAAGCCAGTTCTGTGGAAAGCATTTTTATGCAACAGGAAGGCTTTAGACTCCGAGACACATTAGTGAGAGGCAGCTTGGGTGATATTTATGGTGATAAATCAGGGCATCTTGTGGGTTTACAGAAGAAAAAAATAGAAACATGTATTGCTTTTTAATATATGTTTTAAGAAGAAAATTACTATTTAATCTTTCTATGAAAACACTTCTAACAGCTGATCTTAAATGCATATTTGAAAATAAGGAAGCATTTTTATTAGACTCACAAATAGTGCTGCCAAAAACGATAAATAGTCAACTAATCACAGATTATTTTTTCGGGTTAGTTCACTAACCGGGTCGTGTGCAAACTAGAGGTAAAGCCAACATCTTAACCATCATTAGCTTTAAACTAACAAAGATTTTAAACATATAGCATTACTTGTGATAATGCTAGTGTGAATGATGAAGCTGAATTTTGCCGCTGAAGATGCTACTGCTGATAGCTGAAGATGCTGAAATTGATAGCTAAAAACACTAAAGTTGATAGCTGAAATCACTGATCTGCTAAAATATTAATTAAATGCGAAATGAGCCTAAAAAAACTGAAAAAAGCGTAAGTTAGCCAAAACAGCTAGCATGCAGCTAAAGTATTAGCTAATCCCCAAAAATAGCCTAAAAACCTGAAAAAATGAAAGTTAGCAAAAAAGCTAAAAACTAGCATGCAGCTGAAATATTAGCTAAACTCTAAAACGCCTAAAAATTGTTTTAAAAAGCCAAAGTTAGCCAAAGAAACTAACATGTTTGCTAAACTCCAAAATAGGCAAGGCAAGGCAAGTTTATTTGTATTGCACATTTTATGTAGAGAGACAATTCAAAGTGCTTTACATAAAAATAGCCAAAAGAAACTGAAAAAGAAAAGCCTAAATTAGCCAAAATAGCTAGCATGTAGCTTTAAAATTAACTTAACTCCAAATTAGCCTAAAAAAACCTTAATAAATGCCAATATCTCAGAATAATATAAAGAAACGAATTATCAACTATGAAATTTGTCGTCGACTATTTTAAATGTCGATCAGTCGACTAATCGTGGCACCTCTACTCCAAATACACATTCTGAGGACTCACCGAGTTGGTTCCTAAGATCTGCAGGCTGGGTTTGTCAGACTCCAGCAGCTTGCGCACCATCTTTAGAAAGCTCTCCACAAACAGGTTGATGCTCTGGCAGTGGCAGGCCATCAGCAGCTGGTCCAGAGCCTCCATGGCGATGCACACATATCTAAACCGGAAGGAAAAAAAAAAATGAAGCTTTTAATCTCGCGGGAAAAAATTAATCTGTATCCAGAAGAAATGAGGACGTGGTAAACCCGCTCATGCAGAACATACTTCAGCTGGGCTGTAATCTGGGAAGGGTTTTATTTTTTCCGACTGAGGAGACTGGTGACCCAATCAAGTCGCAGACCAACCTTGCGTGTCTGACTGAAGAAAGCTAAGGTTCGGGGAATTAAATTGCAAAGTTAATACACGGCAATTTACCCGTATCTGTGGCGAGCCACGTCTCTCGACAGTCTCTCGGAGAGATAGGCGCCGATGCGGTCCAGCTTCTCTGGAGCTGACAAGGCGTAAAACGTCAGCTTCTCCATGTTGGACTTTACTAACCCATCCTGGAAAAGAGAGGAAAAAGTTTGAGAAATATGTTAAAAAATACCTTTTTTTTTTTTTTTTAAGTGTCAGATGTGAGAAACTTTTTATTGAAGAGATTCCCTCACATTACAGTAAATATAATTGGAATTTTCTAAACTAGTTCAGTCATTTCTGCATGAAACAAATCAAAATCCTTTTGCTGGAAATATAAAACTGGGTTGTCGTTTTCCCTCCTGCTTTCCCCTTGACCCAATTCACTGAACCTCACTTGGGTCTGCAGAGCACTAAAAACATCCAATCGTTCGCTGAAAGAACTCCATTTAAATACATAATTATAACAAATATTACAAACTAAAAAACAACAAAAGAAGTGTTTTCAATTGGATAGTTCTTCAATAAGTATTTCTGCCTCAATTTGAGAAACTTTATTTATAAACTACTGTAAGACACAACCACAGCTGGTGTACTATATCATAAACTCCAGAAAACTATAACGATGAACTAAATAAAAACAAAAGCAGAGCTGGGACATCCAGCCACACAGCAATGCATTCATTTGTACTCAGCTGACTGGTACAGAATGTTTTGCTGATGCGAACACTTTCAAAGCAGCCTCGTTTGTATCATTAGCTGGCTTCCAAATCTGAGCGTTTTTCGGGTTATCAGCAAAGTTCTTTGGGATTCTCCACAACTGATAAACAGAATCTATCATTAATCATGATGCAAGTAGCTTTAAAGAGAATGAAAATTGTGTTTTCGTTGTGGAGAATACATATTAAGAAAGTTAGGCTCAATATTTCATTTCTGCGTTTTTTTTTTTTTAATTATTAAAATCGTTAAAAATCTGGAGCAGACAAAAAAAAAAATCACCTGAAAAATATTGTTTTTAGCAATGTAGAAAATACAGAGTGGGTCTATTAAATAAAATATAAAATATTGGAAGATAAGAATACCTTTAAAAATAAAAGCAACAAAACAAGTATTTAGACACAAACATGTCTCCACAATCAGAAATGACCATTATGTACGTTTTTTTTTAAATTAATAAATGCTTGATAGACAGAAAAAATAGGATGCATATTTTAGTTGGATTTCCTCAGAATACTGGAAATGTGTTAATGTGAGCATCCAGAAGGCTGTGGAAAAGTACCAGAAAAAGAAGAAGAAGGTCACCTAGGAAACAACAAGAACCACAATCTTCTCACCTCTGGATCTTCTGGGAAGATATTGTCCACCAGCCTTTTGTATCGAGGTCTGAGGGCCCCGCAGCATCCACAAACCCCTAAGACACACAAACAGATGGTATTAGCTAAACACACGTCAACAGTAGAGATAAATATAGGACATGTGTAGCAGAAGGAAAAGTAAACTTGATTTAATTCTCCTTAAATATAATCAAAAGCAACAATTATCTTATTTTCCCTAAATGTTTTGAATACCGATTATTTTTCTGATTAGTCGACTAATTGGGTCATGTGTAAAGCAGACATCTTAACCATCTTTAGCTTTAAACTAACTAACAACTCAATATGTAGCATTACCTGTGATAATGTTAGTGTGAATGCTGTAAGCTGAATTTGGCTGCTGAAGATGCTAGTGCAGATAGCTAAAAACACTGAAGTTGATAGCTGAAATCGTTGAAGCTAAATAGCTGAAAACACTAAAGCTAACAGCCAGCTAAAATTAGCTAAATGCCAAATTAAAATTAAAAACTGAAAAAAGCCTGTTACCCTAAAAAGCTATCATGCAGCTGAAATATTAACTAAACTCCAAAATAGCCTAAAAAACAAAAAAAAAGCCTAAATTAGCCAAAACAGCTAGCATGTGGCTGAAATATTAGCTTAACTCCAAGTTAGCCTAAAAATCCTAAATTAGCCCAAACAGTTAGCATGTAGCTGAAATATTAGCTAAACTCCGAGTTAGCCTAAAAATCCTAAATTAGCCCAAACAGCTAGCATGTAGCTGAAATATTAGCTAAACTCCAAGTTAGCCTAAAAATCCTAAATTAGCCCAAATAGCTAGCATGTAGCTGAAATATTGGCTAAACTCCAAAATAGCCTAAAAAAGCCTAAATTAGCCAAAATAGCTAGCATGTAGCTGAAACATTAGCTGAACTCCAACGTAACCTAAAAACTGAAAAAAATCCCAAATTAGCCAAAACAGCTAGCGTGTAGTTGAAATATTAGCTAAACTCCAAAATTGCCAAAAAACGTTAATAAATGCCAAAATAGTCCAAAAAGCTAGCATAATGCCATTATAACTTTTAACTTTAAATTCTGACTCCATATAATATAAAGTAACGATTAATCGACTATTAAATTAGTCGTCATAAATAGTCGATTAGTTGACTAATTGTGGCAGCCCTACTTCACACAACACTTGGTTTCTTTTTCAGGCAGAATTTGTCTCAAATTTGTCTCAATACCAACAAAAATATAAAAAAGACAAAATTACAGATAAAAGTACGCAAACTTTTGATCACCAGCTATATTATATATATCTCTTTATTTTGTGTTACAATAGTGTGACTTTAGGATTAGTAAAAGAAAAACATTCAATGGTAATCCATTATATGAAAGATAGACACTGAAACGTTCTCAAATACATGAACAGCACAAGACATACTAACATTATTTTCCATTTAATGAAGATACACAACATAAAAACAAATAAATTGGCATTCTTAGCTTAAGAGAGGTAGATTCTGATTGGTTGAAGCTAATCAGCTGTGATGAGTCATTGGGAATGCTGGGAAAATAAAGTTTTGTTGTAAGGAAAAACATCCAAAACCCCACAATAAATCTCCTAATTTGCTGTGAGCTCCAACATTAAATCAAGCATATTTTAACAGCCAAATACAGCAGATATGGAGCAGAACTGTATTGTTTTTCATGCAAAAGCAAAACAACCTGCAATCTTTTCGATTTACCCCACAAACCGTCACCAACAAGCCCTTTTGTTCAGCGATGTGACGCTAAACCTCTTGATTACAGCACACTGATCCAACATTAACTAAATTACCAGTTATCACAGGGTGACAGACAGCAACAGGCCTGGAAGGAGGGCATCATCAAGTGTAGTGGGGGCCCTGAATCTTTTAATTACTGTATGAGCATCTGTACCAAAAGTTCTATCATCCCCCAGTGAGGAGACATGAAGTCAGAGGAAGAACTTCTGCTTAAGTTTAATTAACCTTCAGAATCCAAGGATCACATGTGTCAAAGTCAAGGCCCAGGGGCCGGATCCGGCCCCCGGGTAATTATATCCGGCCCTCCAGATCATTTTTCTTTATTGTTATTAATAGTCCGATGTGATCTTGCGCTCATTTCTAACTTGTATAATTAAAATATTTTTTTTTATGGAGAGAAAAATATTAAGTAATTTAAGGTTTAAGTTGATTTATTCTGGAATAATATTCCTGGCTCTTAATTATTCATAATTATGTAAAAAAAAAGTTGGCATTCTGCTAGCTTATTTAAGGTTTTTTAGGCTATTTTGGAGTTTAGCAAATATTTCAGCTGCATGCTAACTGTTTTGGCTAATTTAGGCTTTCTTCCAGTTTTTTTTTTGGCTATTTTGGAGTGTAGCTAATATTTCAACTACATGCTAGCTGTTTTGGCTAATTTAGGGCTTTTTTAAAGTTTTTTAGGCTCTTTTTGCGCTTAGCTAATATTTTAGCTACATACTAGCTACTTTCGCTAATTTCGGCTTTTCAATAAGTTTTTTAGGGCCATTTTGAAGTTTAGCTATTTTTTCAGCTACATGCTAGCTGTTTTGGCTAACCTTAGTTTTTTTTAATGTTTTTTGGGCTAATTTGTCATTTAGCTAATATTTTAGCTGGCTATCGGCTTGAGTTTTTTTAGGTATCAGCTTCAGCATTTTTAGCCATTAATTTCAGCATCTTCAGTGGCCAAAATCAGCTTACAGCATTCACACTAGCATTATCGCAGGTCGTGCTGTGTATAAATATGTCAAAAAGTGATGGTTTTAAAGTTTAAAAAATTTATTTTTAGAGTGTTCAATAAATGTTTATCCTGTTCTGCCCGTGACAGAAGGTGTGTTTTGGATTTTGGCTCAAATGAGTTTGAAACCCCTGCCATTGGTGCTCCTGGATCTACCTCATTCTTGCAGCTTTGGCTCAGAGGGTAAAGAATTTATAAAAATGAAGAAAAGGTAGACGTAAAGGTGGAAATGAGAGGCAGAGAAGTCACACAGAATGAGGCAAACTCTTGCTAAAGAAGACACATTTTTGTTGCTCTAACATTTACTTTTGTTTCTTAAATCGCAATTAAATGATTCTTGTTAAAAATGGAAGCAACATAAAAGCAACCAGAGATTTTGCAGTACTTAGTTTAAAAAAAAAAACAATACAAACAACCTGAATGCAAGTTAAGATGAGGGGAATAAAAGCTGTCACTACTAACAACAGTTACATAATTTTACTTTCAGTCCACCTGTAATTACAGGAAAAAAAGGATCTGCATTACCACCGCTCAAAATAATATTTAATCTGACTCAGTGGCAGAGAAAATCCAATCAGCTTTGTTTAGATTGCGTCAAAAAAAAAAAAACAAAAAAAAAAACGGGGGCATCCGTTTGTGTTTTCCATAATGATAGGTTGCTTGGCGGTGGGTGGACAAAGATTTGCATGACAGTGGTGGAAGGAGAACCAAGCGGGGGTCTCATGACATCCACCCACTCCGCACGATGTGATGACCAACACATTAAGCAGATAGACAGCCAGCTACCCCACACTTCCAAACACAACCTCGCATTTATAAACCCTCATTTGCAGAAATGAGTCACCAAGAGACGAATTCAACAGGAGAAGGTGGGCATTATCTGCATGGTTCTTTACTTAGAATTTAATATGTGATAGGGGGGGGTTTCCACCCACCCCAACACTGATCACACCAAGAAGCCAGCCAATCACAAATCTGCTTTTATCCTCAAAACAATGGGGCTGGGGCATTAACAGATTACACTTTCCATTTCCCCCAGGAGGGCTTAGCGCTTCCACCGAGTGAATGACTGATGAAGACGAGTGAAAACATGTTTTTGCATCACTAAATGAATGAAAAAAGTTCACCCATCCAAACGTATCCATTAAATTTGTGCCATGCAGAATAATGAGTGGCCTCGTTTAGCAGAAAACAGTCAGAGATGTCTGGTGTCAGTTCTTGTCTAACACATCCAAGTCACTTCTCGGGATTGTAACAAGCCTGTCACCCTTTGGGGGTTATCATTATGTAAGGGGGGGCTATTTTTAAGCTTCCAGAAATCCTTCAATTCAGAAAAATTGATTAAAAAAGCAAATAATTAATAAGTTTGTTGAGGCTAGATGAAGAGAGAGAAGTCTGATGCATAACGACGCTCTCACACATATGTAGAGACACATAAAGAGGTCTTCCCTGGCAGTAAATCTATGTACGTTTAAAGCACACAATCCAGTGTGGGCGGCCGTGAACGCGGCTGAAAAAGAGAAAAATCAGACCAAGCAGCTAACAAATTCTCATGACACAAAGTTATTTTAACACACCATAAATCAGAGTCAAGCAGGACATCGAAATGTCATTTATATTCTGTTTTAATTCTCAAGTAGGAGCTTCAAGTGTTCATAATTTATGAGCTAGAAAGCCCAGGTGCTCAAGTTTCAATATTATCATAATTAAAATGCCAATTTTTTTTTTTTTTTTTTCATCTCGGCTGGTCAATGAATGTCAACAACTCCAGTAATAGTGCGACCACAGTAACCGTCCATCAGGAATACTCTCACGCCAAGAATGTTTACTAAAACCTGGATATTGAAAGTAAATGAATGAAATACTTTCAAAGAGTACAAGATTTCAAACAAATTCAAGGTTTTACCGAAAAAAATAAACATCTTTGAGTCCGGGTGTCCTTTATTTTGTAGGTTAGAGTATATCCACAAGCATTAAAATAAATAAACTCCTTCTCTGTGAGACGATCAAACTGAAATCTGTTACAAGGAAGAAGCAAAAGAAACTGGTTTAAAGAATGCAGGAAAACTGGCTCAACTGAGTTCACACGCTGACGCCGTCAAACGTGACACAAGAGGTAAAAAGGATCGGATTCCTTACCGTACATTGATCGTGATGTCTCACTACAGACGCTTGGCTAAATGCTGCTTCAGCTTCTCATTCAGACACACTGCTGTGCTGAAAGGCACTAGAAATGCACACCTCTCACTCTGGGAAAAAAAAAAGAAATGCCTGCACGTGTTCTAGCAGCTAAAAAGCATATGAAGCGTGCTCCATGATTGGTGCAGAGGCTGCCTTGACGCTATGAAATACACACACGCTCTCTCTCTGCCATGCAGACTCACACGCTTGCACACAAAATGGGGCTGACTGACAACACCAGAGAAAAAGCATGCTGCAATGACCTTGGGTTTTCCCATTCTTCTGCAACAGTGCTCCTTCTGAGTCACGCCAAGCACATCCACTGTTCTCTTTTACATAAAATACATCACGGAGGGAGAAAATATGAAAAAAAGCTGAAGTCACAGTGCAAAAAATAAATGCATCAAGGACAGACATCCCTCTGGCGCAAAATATCCCCGCTCCCTTCCTCCTCCTCAAGTGTCAACCCCCCCTCCTTTCATTATTACTCTTCCCATCATTCAGATTTTCCATCTTATCTTGTTTATGTAACCACAGTCCCTTCCATATGTATATGCAGCTACAATGAGTGGGACACAAGTTTGCACTCTCTTCAGTGTAATCCATTTAATACTATTCAATTAACTTGAAGAATGCAAAAAAAAGGAAGCAAAAAGTAGTAAATTGCGATTCATTCCAAGTCATGATTTATGTCCATTTTTTATTCAATCTCCAAATGATTTACCCATAAAATATTTGAGAAGATTTACATAATAGAAATGAGTCTGTTCCAAGCTTCATCTCTTTCTTTTTCCAGACAGTGCATAAACAGAACAGCCCAGGCGGTGGAGTGTGTTGTGCGATGACAAATCTTCCCACCTGCGCCAAACAAATTCTCTACTCGAGCAGAAACCTCGACTCAGTTCATGTTTAAATCCACATTAACCCAAAGCACGGCGAGGATGCAGCGGCCGTCAATGTACGGCTGACTAAAACACTTATTGAGATTGCTTTAGTTTATGCGGAAAAAAGAATAATTTATTTTAAAAACTGACATTTTTAGTGGTGAAAGCTACATTTTCATTTTAGCTGATAATACATTTCTTCCTAACTATCTCCCTACATAATATTTTGCTGATATTTTAATGCATCTCTGATTAAATTCATGAATGATGCCATTGGTGCACTTAATTCCAAGAAGCATTGTGCAGCATTGTTGGCTTTTTTTTAAAGGTTTTGGCACAGAATACCTCCCCTCTTTGCTCTAAAAACCCCCAAACTATTGACTTGTAAAGCTACATAATTTAAAGTCCCACTCCAGTCATCTTTTGAGTTATTTTAAAAGCATCCCTTAATTAAATTTGTGCCATTTTTTTGCAAAAAATCAAAAACAAGTTGTCATTTTCAAGGACAAAGTTTCTGCAGAGCGGCAGTAGTTTGTTTCTGAGTTGTAGGCGAGACTGTCGGCAAACCCCGCCCCCCTTCCCTTCCCTATTCCTGAAAGCTCTCTGCTAATATGCTCTCCGACGATCTTGCAGCCCCTCCCACCCCCAACAAAAATCCAAAAGTGCAACAAAAATGGCGAGCAACATTGTTGCTATTCAGTCATAATTCAGTCTTAATTTTAAGCCGAATGCCGACTCAGACAAGACAAAGATGTTCATGGATCTATTTGTCTGCAAGTTTTAATCATCTACTCCTGATTCACAACAATTTGAATAAAGAAATACTAAAAAAAAAAAAAAAAAAAAATTGAGCTTAATTTTCTTTATTCGTGTCCTCCATCATCAAAAAAAATGCCACAAAAATATTTATTTATTTGTCTTCAACTTTATGTAAATTTTTATCATATTTGATATACTTATTTCTTAGAACCCTATCTCATTAACATGATGCAAACTTTCCTTAAAAACTCATTAACTTAGTCTTTTTCTCTGCCTTGTAGTTCACCATCAATCCACTAGGGGCAGTAAAAGTGCTTTTCCTGCTCATTTCAAAGTGACTGCCTCCATGAAACAGGTGCTTTTTTTCATAATCAGTCATGTCAATATTTTTTTTGCATCTTAAACTGACATTAATAAACTTACAAAATTACCCAATATGATTTGTAACAAAAAATATGTAATTATTTTTTGTAGATTTAATCAAAGGTTTCAAAAGAAACATATCTTAATTCCAGAAAAAACATATTTTTATCTGACAACTCTTTGATGTAGTGAGCTTCATGGGGTTAATTTCTTTTTTAAAAAGCACAACAAAATCCAGTAATATAATTCAGAAAACTGAACATTATATCCTCTTTTGCAAGGAAAGTAAATATAGAAAACTTTTATTAAAAAAATGTAAGTTTCAAGACAAATTGGAGCCAGTTTTGTCACTTACCCTTGCCAACATGATGGTCAAGAAGGGTGCGGCAGTCAAGTGCCAGCCTCTGAGTGGCTGGAACATCAGATGCGGGCAAGGGCATAGCGGGCAACCAACGCACACGACAAAAATCACACAATATTCCTTTCATAAACACGGTAGCATTCTAATCCAAGGCCAAAACTTTTGGTCAAAAACTACAAATCCAATCTCTGCAGCTGAAATTTTACAAACACGTTTACTACCACATCCCAACTTTTGCATAAAGTTTCACAAAATCCTCATAAATCCAACACAATCACTCCTGGAGCTAAAATGTCCACGTCCCTGTCCCAAGGCTTCTTGATAATTTATCTTACAGCATAGGTACATTGCCCGCATTAACTAAGAGATTAACGATAAGCCCTTCAACAGCAGTGTTGCATTCAATGTGCATCTCGCTCATTAATAAACATCTCTGAAACAATGGGCCTTACTATCCAACAAACATCGAAAGAGGGTGGAGAAATGCTAAGAAAGAAGGGCACTGTGAGGCTGTTCCTCTGTGAGTGGGTTTGAAACATCAGGGAACAAAGCCGGGGATGCCAGCTTGCTGCAAGAATGTAATATTTCAGATTTCTGCGTAAGTCTACACTTCACACGACATGGCTTAGACATCAGACACAAACAAGACAAATTTAAAAACTTTTTTTTAGTTTGTACAACATATATTTTAGGCAATTTAATCCACTTTTTATGTGTGGATCTATCTCATATCAGTGTCGTTTGGTGTTTCTCACCTGTCATGATTGATGGGAGCCACAAGGGGGCGCTGCGATTCCGGGTTTAAATGGACTAGGCGAACGGATGCGCTTCAAGGTTGGAGGGAGCCTCCACCGGGGCTTGGAGAATCAGGAAAGCCGCTGGCTTCTCTTTGGCCTGCTAAAGTTAGCATTCGCAAGTTATTCAAAAAAGTAT
>NC_050535.1:7963745-8026521 GCF_002922805.2 Oryzias melastigma
TGAATATGTTGTTTGGACGAGGAAAAATAGTGACAGACAAACACTAAAGGTGGAAGATATATAGTATCGTTAACTGTTAGCAAACATGCTAATTGTCGCACAGTCTCGGATGCTACTTCCTTTGGTTTTCTACTAAAGATATGAAGTTTAAAAATAATTAATTTACCTAAAAACTTAAAGACCTCTTATTCGTGTTAATTAAATGTGAAAAAATGTATTAAATATTACATTTTAAAATGCCACTACCCAGTCCTGCTAACGTATCTCACAGCTACATTAGCTAAACTGGTCTGAACTTAGTTCGCATGCTACTTCCTGTGGATTAATATTACAGTTGTGACATTTTAAGAAATAATTTTGTAGACCTAACATTTTAAAAAATACTTCCTCGCGTTGTTTATATGTAAATTGACAAAAAAAAATGCATTTAAATATGCTATTCGCCAGTCTTGCTAGCACAACAGCTACATTAGCCCAAACTAAATAACTTTTCTCTTTAAAATAATTTGCTTACCATAAAGGAGGCAATATAAATCCCTTTGGCATGCGAGGGGCTGTCAGAAGAGACTTGGCTTAAGATAAATAAAAAAAAGAAAAGAAAAGAAAAAGAAAACGCCTAAATACTACAGAGCATCTTTCATTTAGCTAGCAGCAACAGAGGCTGGCTACCTTTGACTGTCAGACAAACAGTCCAGAGCTGGAAACCATGAGCACCACCCTACAGTCCAATGTAATGATAAGTGGGTGTCTCTACATGTTCAATAAACAAATGTGAATATGTTATAGAATTATTCTTTAAAATAAAAAAAAAACTCTTAAAAAATGTGTTATTTGTTTTGTTTTTATATGTATACCCAATACTTTATGATGCTTATATTTCATTGAAAAAACAGTTAAAAATTATCAAACTATTTTAAACATTGTAAATAGTTTTTTCTTTCTTTTTTATTTTCTCAAGGTCAAAGTTCTGTGACCTTTAACCTTTTGATGCCATTTGGTCCACTTTCGTTCTAACCATTGACTGTAAAAAATATTTAAAATGTTCTTATATACAGTCAATGGTTCTGTCTGAAGCTTTTTTTAAAATAACTTTCTTAACCAAACTTAAGATACACACATGAAAAGAAATAATGAACAAGAGGGCCAACAAAAAAATTGAAATACTGTACATAAAAGTTCAATTTGATATAGTTAAAATTGAATGTATGACTTTTCATTTGTTTGATATTTGTTATTCCAAAATCTAGCTCTAAATAACAAAAATTGACCATTATTTGGTAGCTTGACAGCAACGTCTCATACTGTGATGTTTTGAGGTAAAATATGCAACATCCACTGAGTTATTATAAATAATATTAATATTTTTTGAGGCAAATGTTGATGTTTTTATTTGAACTTTTTTATTATATTGAAGTACATTTGGTAAGAAGTATATATAGTTTATATAAACAACATTTTCCACATCTGGTTCTGTAAGAGATGCCCCCAGATAAGAGAAAACTGTAAATATATGCAGGAAGATAAACAAAATCATCCCTTAAAGTCAACTTTTGTCAGTACTATGTGAGCCATTTAAGGTGGACTGTCCTTAAAAAAAGTCTCCACTTTGTCCTTAAATAACCTATCACACATCAACTTAAAGAGCTTTGGCTGGCATCCAACAACTGAAGCACGAGTAGCCAGGAAACAAACACAACCAAACTAGATCCAAACAGAGATGTTTGGTAAAAAGTCTCATGCAATCGAGCTGGATCTTTTGTTTGTCCGATTATAAAAGTATGAGTCAGTGAGCTGCTGAAAACACAAAACCCAGTTATCAGGGTTTGTCTGCAGCAGTCGAACTAGTTTGACTTGATACATTTCCAACAATGTTTTCATTTTGTCATGGACACAGAATGACTGCAGGTTAGTTATTGAGTTGGCGGTGCATTACTTACAGTTGAGCTGCGCGTCTCGGACCGCAGGGTTATTTTTAGAGGTGCAGTAACCAGTATGAAAGCTTTGAGCCACACAGTCACCCGGGGACAGATGGGAGCTCATTAGATCAGCCTTAGGAGCTTTGAGTGTTGCCTGGAAACAATTAGCAGTCTCAGAAACATTAACCAGCTTACCAGGACTTCAGGCCTGACCGAGCTGTCAGCCCAGAGAAGAGATTGGTTTGTCTTAGTCTTAATATACACAATCAGCCCAATTAGTGTTTAAACACAAAGACAATGAATACAATAAATTCTGCTTTTTAAAAATACTTTATGTCCACAACACTTTTGATTAAGAGGTTTATTTCATGAAACTTCAAAAAATAAAATAAAATAAAATAAATATATCAATTTTTTTTTGGAATAATAGTTAATAACTTGATTAGAAAATGAATAAAATAAAGTGACATCATAATTGCTCCAAATCTGCACAGGACACACATGACAAAATATGATTCACTACACTTCATAATACAGCAAAATAGTAAAGAAAAAACTGTTATATTTTGTTTGTTTTTATGTTTTATTATTTTAAAGGGTCAATTCTGTTTTTAGTGAGGAATTTAGCTGAAATTCAAGTGAGTAGATTTAATCTAAATGAGTCACTTTGTCTATAGAAGTGTCAGAGTGGATTTTTTTAACCACAACAGTTTGATTAGCAAGAGTGAAAGCTCATCTGAACCCGAGTACAGATCAGAAACAGTGTGAACACAAACTGTTTATTGAAACAAAAAGTAGAAATTTCATAATTTAATTGCATTTTGAGTAAGGAAAAGAGCACAAATTATAGATTTAAAGACAAATACTATATTAAAAAGCAGAAAAAAATGAGTAAATTTACATAATTTAAAACAAACAAGGCACTGAAGTGTCATTTTTTTTTATTTATTATTATTATTTAAAAATGCATGACCATATTTAATATTGAATAGTTGCAAAAAATATGTTTTCATTTGAATTATGGTACTAAAATCTAATTTATATTGTTTTAATTAAAAACTATTCTTTAAAAATGCAATATTGACCTGTAATTTTCCATATTAAATTCTAAATTATTATAAAAGGAATGTTCAAATTACATTATCAAATCGCAAATTGCTAAGTAAATATCATTTTGAATTATAGGTGAAAAAATCAATACATGTCCAAGATAATTTATCAGCAAATTATTCAATGCTAGTTTGAAAATAGCAAATATAGCATATGAACCCTATACAGAGACTTTAAAAGTTCAAATAGGAAGGCAGCATCGATGAATTTGTGCAGGACTTGTCTTGATGTCAGTGAACTTATCTGAGCAGGTCAGTGAGAGTGGCTGCTGACTAATTAATCCTCTTTGCGTTCTTCACTCCTCCAGCTTTGCTTTGTGGCAGTTGTTGATTTCCCTTCAGAGGAGTTCAGGTGGTGACCTAAAATCCAACAGAGCAGACCTACACACACCTCTGACGGACTCATAACTTGCTTCACACACAGGAAGTTCTTCATCACAGTGGGGATTACTCAAAACTTTCTATTTTTGAATGTTGTTTTTGGTATTTTTTTGTTTTGTTTTTCTTTGCCTACATCTTTTGCTTGATGGAATCTGCCGATCCATCAAGTTGGGGTCAAAAGATGGACATGAAAAGTGAAAATGGAGTCTGTGAGCAACAAAAGGTCAGTAAAAAACCAGATTTTTCGAAAGCAAAAAACTCCAAATTAAAGATAATTAAAGCAGTTTGATTAAAGCACAAACTCTACATATTTCTATTTAGTTTGATTCTGTTAAAATACCTGAACGATTTAGCTGACTTCCATCATGACAGAGTTAATTAAACGCACCTTGTTTACTGTCAAACACTGTTTCTGCATCAAGCCTGTTAAGTGAGGAAACATGAGCTTGATGAGAAGCAAAGTGACGAGCTGGACGGCAGCATGACGAGCCAGAAGGGCCTGGAGGAGTTTAACTCTGAGCTTTAACCAGCTCAGGGCTAAATCTGGATCCCAGATAATTCATTTGAAAGCTGCCTTTTCCCTGGCACAGACTGTGTCAACACGTGGAGCCAGACAGGTGGCGTTGTGAGAGCGTGCTGCATGACTGCATGAAGCGGGATCTCGGACAGAAGGAGCGGGATTATTTTGAAGGAGGTGCAGTTTGTGGAGGACTCGATGTGCTGAAGTCCATGAAACAAAGAGATAATTTCTTACTTTGGAGTCTTAGAGTTAAAGGAAATAAACATTTTTTTATTAGTCATGGATTTGTCTTACTTGCATTAACATTTTTCTACTTATTTATTACGTTATACAAATTTAAAGAACATTGTTTAGTTTTTTTTGGGCATTTTTAACATGTTCTTGTGTCATTTTTATTACAATAAAGGACAAATATTTTAAAATATAGCTTAAAATTGGTATTTGTAAATTAGGAGCAAAAATGTAATTTGAAAAGAATCATTTTTGTGTTAGTAATGTTAGAGGCTGTAAGCTAGTAGTAGAGCATGTAAACAGAGAGCTCTCAGTAGTAGTAGAGAGGGAAAGGGGGGCGGAGTTGCTTCATGCAACTGTCCCATCCACAACCCCAAGAAAAATTTCAAATGAACTACAGCCGCTCTGCAGAAACTATGTCCTAGAAAATGACACGATTTTTTTTTTCATTTTTGGACAAAAATGGCATAACCATTTTAGAAAAGATTATCAAACATGATCTTCAATAAAACATTTTTTTTTGTTTAAATCATATATTTTTTAAATATAAAATCCAATAACAATATCTTACATGGTGTCCTAAAAAGTTTCATAATCTGTTTTGTTTTCATTCCTCTAAAAGTGAACTTTATCTTCTGTTTCCATCTGTCTTCTTACAGTTTGTTATCATTGGGTAACACGTTTGAGATCAAAGATGTGGATTTATAAAAGTCTAATGTTCTGAGCTAAATAAATCATAAATCTCATTAAATTGAGGATTTTTTGGAATTACACAATAAATATCACAATTCCACATTTGACACATTTCTAAACCTACAACAATATCTTCCTACAGCAGAAGAAACATCAAAACTTTTCTTAAATGTTTTTCTTATTTATTTTTCAGCCCTTATCAGTTCTTATGTGGTGCAGAAGAAAGTATCAACAAACATAGATGCCTCTTTGAAAACTTTATTGTTCTCCAAGAGGTGAACAAACAATGCAGAAAGCAGATCACAGGCAAATGGAAAACAGTTCAAATCTACAACCAACAAAAATATTTCAATATTTATATAGTAAAAAAGTCAATATTTTAAGATGCCATTGTCTAAAACACTGTTTATAACATAATAAACCAACATCGAGGAGTAATTATGTTTGTTTTTTATAATTGCAGTTTGCCAACTTTACGTACTTTATTTATTAGCAAATGCTTAAAAAGTATTATAATCATACATTTAAATGCAGCATGATTCTTTTCTGCAAATAAAAACATAAAAACATAAAAACTTTGGATCATCTTACAACACAACATGAAGAATTGTGATTAGAATAAACAACCTGACTTATAATAGTTTAAAAAAACTTGTACAGTTTTCCACTTTCCATTTTATTGTTTAAATAAGTATAATTTATACAAGAAAAAAACAAGTTTCCCCCATGTAATATGGCAGTAGCAGCAGAACATATTTTATAGTACTGACATGAATTATTTTTTTTAGAAAAAAAATAATAAATTCTATGTTGCATTTGTTTCCTTTTCATGTATATTAAGAACTAAATAAACTTTAAAGAATCAAAATGTGCACTGATGTTGGTTCTACTGTACTAGGAATAAAGTTTACAATGTATATTTGTAAATTATGTATTGACAAGTCATTGGTTGATCACATAAAGCACAATTACTTGTATAAAGTAAAAGGTTTATGATTTTTTTTTAAATGTTATTATTGGATCTCAAAATCTAAAAATAGCTGCTTTTTATAACTAGTTCTTCTTCCTTTTTCCCTTTAAGTTCCATGGCCTGTTTTCTTCCAAGACCAACGACTGATGTCGGCTAAGGTTATCACCATGGTGACCTTTGCCGACACAGCAAAGGTCTCACCTGTGGAGCTGCACGAGCCTCCGTGTCTGAGCGCCTCTCTGTCTCCGGGACTCAGGCGGAAGAAGATGCTGTGGCAGAATGCCGTCAAACACATCATCATCCAGCAGGAGCTCAACGCTCAGGTGGTTTTAAACACATCCGTTTGTCTTTATGCTAAAGTAGTGCTGCCACAAATAACTATTTTAATAGTCAATTAATCACAGATTATTCTTTCCGATCAGTCGACTAATCGGGTCATGTGCAAACTGGATGTAAAGCACACTTCTTGACCATCATTAGCTTTAAACTAACTAAAAACTAGATAAATAGAATTACCTGTGATAATGCTAGTGTGAATGCTGTAAGCTGAATTTGGCTGCTAAAGAAGCTAGAACTGATAGCTGAAGATGCTAAAACTGATAGCTAAAAATGCTGAAGTTGATAACTGAAAGCACTGAAGCTGATAGCTAAAAATGCTAAAGCTAATAGCTGAAAACACTAAAGTTGATGGCTAAAAATGCTGAAGCTAATAGCTGAAAATGCTGAAGCTGATCGGCAGCTGAAATATTAGCCTAATTCCAAAATAGCCTAAAAAACAAACAAAAAAAGACAAAATTAGCCCAAATAGCTAGCATGTAGCTGAAATACTAGCTGAACTGTAGATTAGCCTTAAAAATTGATAAAATGCAAAATTAACCAAAATGGCTAGCATGTAGCTGAAAAATTAGCTAAACTCCAAAACAACCTTAAAAACTGGAAAAGTCCTAAATTACCAAAAATAGCTAGCATGTAGCAGAAAAATTAGCTAAACTCCAAATTAGCCTAAAAATTGAAAGAATCCCAAATTAGCCAAAATAGCTAGCATGTAGCTGAAATATTAGCTTAACTCCAAATTAGCCTAAAAAACCTTAATAAATGTCAAAATAGTCCAAAAAGCTAGCATAATACCATTATAATTTTCTACTTTACTACACTCTGACTCCACATAACATAAAGTAACAACTAATGGACTATTAAATTAGTCGTCGACTATTTTAATAGTCGATTAGTCGTCGATTAGTCGTCTAAACATGGCAGCCCTATCCTAAAGTAAATAAAATTATCTAATACTCCTCCCTGATTTTTTTTTAACCTTTTGGTTTCTTTTTTTAAAGGCGGGAGTTGAGCCAGCGCGCAAAATCTGTGTGACAGATTCCTACATCGAGGAGATCAACAGACAGATCCGCAGCAAGGCCTCACGCGGGGCCACCAAACGCCGCTCCTCCACCGTCAGAGTGCAGACCCGGGGATCCACCAGCACGCACGGCAGCGTTGGGGGTTCTACCCGTGACTACACCAGCGATGCAGATTTCTTTGTTTGCTGGGGCAACACCGTCCGTGGTGTTTACATACCCATGCTGCGGCACACCTTCAAGTCCCGCGACCTGGAGAAGCTCTACCAGCAGTACTCTTCTCACCAAAGACGCAACTCTCTCGCCGTCACCAATGTGATCGACGCAGTGGCCAAATTGCATGTGTTGGTCCTGTACCTGGTGCTGGCCCCGGAGCCCAAAGCAGACACCCTACGTTCCTACTTAACCAGCATCTTCATGATGTTAGCTGTAGCTCTCTGCGTTGTGGTGTTAAACTGCAAAGACTCCTTGTCCCCAAAGTGGCTTCACTACGCTGGCCTTGCGAGCTGGTTCTCTCAAACCACACAGATTCTGGGAGGGTTTGTTTTTGGGTTGGAGAAAGATCCATCCTGGTATGTTTTATTTACACTTTTTGCCACATACACACTGCTGCCCCTTCCTCTGCTGTGGGCTATCTGCGCCGGATCCGTCACCTCGTTGCTGCACCTCGTTGTGGAGATTTTGTCTTACTACAAAGATGCTGTGCTTTTAAAAAAGGTGAGAACAATTGGATTGAGAATATGTTAGGTCAGGGGTGTCAAACTCAATCGCACAAGGGGCCAAAATCCAAAACACACCTTAGGTCGTGGGCCGAACAAGATAAACATTTATTAAAGGGACCTGGTCTGCAAATTAGCTGTTAGCGGGATGGCGCTGAAGATGCTAGTGCTGACAGCTGAAGATGCTGAAATTGATAGCTGAAGTCACAGAAGCTGATAGCTTAAACGCTGAAGCTTATAGCCAGCTAAAATATTATCTAAAATCCAAAATAGCCTAAAAAACTAAAAAAAAATAGGTTAGCCAAAACAGCTAGCATGTAGCTGAATATTAACTAAACTTCAAAATAGTCTAAAAAACTGGAAAAAATCCTAAATTAGCCAAAAAAGAAAGTGTGTAAATATAAATCTAACTCTAAAACAGCCTAAAAAACTTTTGAAAAAGCCTAAATTAGACAAAACAGCTAGCGTGTTGCCTAAATATTAGCTCAACTCAAAAACAACCTAAAAAATCGCAGTAAATGCCAGAATAGTCCAAAATGCTAGCTGAATGTAAATTTTTTAAACTTTAAAAAAACTGTTTTAACATAATTGTGAATAATAAAAAGGCATGAGTATTATTCCAGAATAAATCAACTTAAACCTTAAATAACTTTCAATATTTTACTCTCCATGAAATTATGTTTTGTCAAACGTAAATGTAAATCAGGCTAATCTCCAGAAGTGAATCTTCATTTCAGTCAAGGCACTTCTTACATACATCTGGTTACCGGCAACATTGCCTTATAGGTGTATAAGTTAAAGAGTAACCAGATTCCCACACCTTCCCTTCCTCTCAAGAACGTTATCTTACTCCGGAAATCTTTGCTGTGCTAATTTTTTCTAAAAAAGTTCATTTTCCTGACAAAAATCTATCAAAGTTTTCCTTCTTTGGACATCTTGTTGTCAGGAGGGATCTCAAATGTGTAATTAAACCAAAGTTTTGGCATTTAAAATATATATTTTTTTGTATACTAAGTTATTTTTCATGACATCATTTTAGTTCTAATTAAGAAAAAGTTTATATGATTTTAATCTATAACTTTTTCCTTCTTGTTTGTCTTCTGCAACCTTATGCTCTCATCAGGCTCAATTAATTGGTATTTGACTCGTTGTTGCAGGTTTTTTTTTTAAAGAAGAAAAAAAGGAGTTTAAAGTAACTCTTTTTTTAGGTGTTTGCCAAAGGCCTTCTGTACCTGGGTATGAACACAGCCGGCCTGTTCATCCACTACCTGACAGATCACGCCCAGAGACAGGTTTTCCTGGAGACGCGGCGCTGCATCGAGGGCCGCCTCAAACTGGAGCAAGAGAACCAGAGACAGGTACAGTTGAACAAAGAGAAGGGTTAAACGTATTGATGCTAGAGGGTTAATGTTGTGATGCTGCCTGACAGGAACGCCTGGTCCTGTCAATTCTGCCTCGCTTCGTTGCCTTGGAGATGATTGCAGACATGAGTTCTTTGGAGGACGAGCTGAACCCTCAAGAGTTTCACAAGATCTACATTCATCAGTACAAAGATGTCAGGTAGAAATACTGAAGAAGCTTTTGTCTTTCAAGAAAGTGCTCTTACAATAAGGTTTTGTTTATTTTTTGTCATCTCTAGCATCCTTTTTGCAGACATTAAAGGTTTCACTCAGTTATCCATGAATCTGTCGGCTCAGGATTTGGTTCAAACCCTTAATGAGCTTTTCGGACGTTTTGACCGCTTGGCTGAGGTGAGAATCCTTGATTTTTCTTTTTTAATAAATCCCTTCTTTTCTTTTGCAAAACTTTTCTTTCATCTCTCATAACAGGAACATCACTGCTTGCGGATAAAGATACTAGGGGACTGTTATTACTGCGTGTCTGGGGTGCCTGAACCCCAGCACGCCCATGCCCGCTGTTGTGTAGAAATGGGCCTGGCTATGATCACCACTATACGGTTGGTGCCGACTGAAGAGCCATTGGCAATTTTTTATTATTTTTTTATTATTATTTTATTTATTTATCTACAACAGACTCGTGAGGAAGCAGCTGAACTTCGACTTAGACATGAGAATCGGCATACACTCCGGTTCTGTCCTGTGCGGCGTGCTGGGCCTGCAGAAGTGGCAGTTTGACGTCTGGTCATGGGATGTGGGCATCGCCAACATGCTGGAAGCTGGAGGGATACCAGGGTAGGTATCCTTAAAAAGGCTCAAGATTTATGATTTTTTTTTTCTTTTATCATGTTTTTATTGATCAGGTTGATTTTACAGGTTAAAAAGGGTTTTTTGGCCAAGATAGCACCAATTGTAGTATACTTGTAAAGCACTAAATGAAAATACAAATACAAATTATAAAATATGGGTTTTAGACGGTTCTATACAGAAAATGTAGATTTTTATTAAGTCGTTCTTTAGTTTTAGGTCTTTCTGCAAAAAAATCAAATAAATTAAGCCTATTTGACAACAATTTGAATAAATCTTTGTAAAAAAAACTTGGTAGCCAAGGAAATTGGCAACTTTAAAAAAGTATACGAGCATTCAAACTCATTCTTAAAGCTGACTGAAATCCAGGGGCGGACTTACCATTAGGCAAAGGTGGGCGACTCCCTGGGGCCCCCAACACTTTTGGGGCCGCAAGCTTAATATTTCATATTCAAAAAAATAATTTTCATGGCCATCATCATTGGACTCTGTCATAATAAAATAAATACATAAATCACTGGGATGGCATAAGTGTTCCTCCCCCGTAAATCAAGTTAGCTGGCAGAGAGAGACTCTTCCAAGAGTTTGAAAAGAAAAACGTGGTAATCAATAAGTGCAGGGAAAAAACAAAATAGGAAAAAGAAGAACAAAATCTCACAAAGAAGACAATGAAAGTCAAGAGGCAAAAGGAGTGGCTGGATTTTTTATTTTTTTATCCCATTCTGCAGGGTATTCTTGTGTTCCATCATCAAGTATTTTTGTGCATTTTGCATTCTTTAGAAAACCTGACAAATAAAGAAATTACATATGTTATGGATGTTTTACTCTATGAAGGATTTTAAAAAATAAATTGTTAATGCAACCACTGCAGAGGGGCCCTTCTTATTGTTCACCTGGGGCCCCCACTGCTGAAATCCAGTAGAGATCTCAAAAGGGATGTAATGTATGCACTCTGTGTGCTTTGAGTCACCAGTCTTGCAGCAGAATTTTGAACCACCTTAAATGGGTTAACAATGAGTATATAGGGGAACATTGCAGAGGTAAATTCTGCAATTAATAAATGCAAAAAAGATTCAGTCTATGTCAGGAGTGCCCAAATCCAGACCTCGAGGGCCGGCTTCCTGCTGGTTTTCCAGAAACCCTGCTGATGACCTAGATCAGATGTGTTTGGCCAATAAGGAGCGTCAATGGTAGGTTGGTTGGAAAATATGTAGGACATCGGCCCTCGAGGCCTGGATTTGGGCACCCCTGGTCTATGTGATATGCTTATTGGCTGGTGGTGATGCATCTACAGAGCTTACTGTTGTCTGCATTGAGGTCCATACTTGTATAAATGATCAAATAATACCAGTAAAAAACGTAATTAATGCAAATATTATAGTGGTCCTAGAAGTGACCCTTGTGGAACACCTTTACAAATTTGAGGATTTTTAAACCATTCCAGTTTTATTTGCATCTTTTTTTTCCATCATCCAGGCGCATTCACATCTCAAGGACAACTTTGGACTGTCTAGGGGGAATCTACAAGACAGAGGACGGTCGCGGAGGGGACAGGAACGAGTTCTTGATGAAACATAACATAGACACCTTCCTCATCTGCCCTTCAGAGGAGAGGAACGGCCACACTGAGCCCATCAAAGTCCAGAGAACTGTTCGGACCTGGAACCCTGAGATCCCTTTTGGTCATGTCATTGACATGAATAGTGTGAGTGCATTATGGATGGTTGGTGAAACCACAATTGGTTGAGAATCTTGTTAACTCTTTGTTCAATTCAGATCTTGGCGTCTTTCACGAATGGCTCGCTGCCCAGCATATGGCAGTCGACTTCCAGAGAAATCAACAAACGCATCAAACATGCGATCAAGGTTCGAAGCAGCGAGCGCATGCACAAGGAGCACATCACTCCACTGACCCTGGTGTTCAAGGACGCCCTGATCGAGGACAAGGTATGCAGGTAGAGACAATCAGCGTTGAAAGTTTGCAAAAAAATATATCTGCAATAACCTGGAATGACGCTTTTCTTTGGTCTAGTTCTCTCAAATTAGAGATGAAATGTTCAACTCCAACATGGTCTGCTCCTTCATCGTACTCCTCTTCCTCATGGCTTCTCAGGCCTTCATGCCTGTTCCCAGGTGAGGCCCCAAACAGTCAAACTCTGTCTTTGTCAGTAATGTTGTTCCAGTTTTCTATGGAGTTCTGGATATTGCATAAAAAAGACAAAATTTTCCCTCAAATTAATCATTTGTGGCCACGAATTAGTATTTTGTGGCCAAAATTTGACATTTTATGAGTATTTTGTGGCCAAAATTTGACATTTTGTGCCCACAAAATACTAAGTTGTGGCCACAAATGATTAATTTGAGGTAACAATGTTTTTTTAATATTATGTCCAAGACTCTGTAGTTTCTTGATGTTTAAATTGAAAAAATAAATAAATATATAAGCTGAAAGAATTACAGCAAAATCTAAGAATAAATGGAAGGAAGGCAATTGGCAACAACATAAAATCTTCAAAATCAAGTGATACAGAATACTTATTCATATAAAATGACCTAAATGAAAAAGAAATAACTAAAATGATCTACAAAAAATAAAAAAGAATCAATAATAAAAATGTTTCCTTTTAGTTGACGTTCTTATCCTTATTAAGGTCTAAATTTAATTTTCTTCTTTTGTTTTCCCCTATATTTCAGGCAGTTTCCGGCTGTCCTCCAGTTTTCTGTTTTCCTGCTTGCGTACATGATGCTGCTGCTGGTTTCTCTCGCTGAGGAGTTCAAGAGGACGCCTGCGGTGCTGCAGAACATCTGCTGCTGGTTCCACGAAAACAACAGCGCTCGCAACCTCCTCACTCTCACTGCCATCCTCATCAACTTTGCCCTGGCCTCTTCAGACATGGTGAGAACGTGAAATCAAATCGGTTTCAGATCTGCACAGACAATCAGACGAAGCTGCAAACACAAGTAATAAAAGAAAAGTAGGAAACTAGGAAAGAATCATATAAGTGCTTAGTGCTATATAAAAGTATATAAATAGATAACCTGACAAGAAAATACCGCCTTGCCTCCCTGTAGCTCCGCCCCTGGTTTTAGCCATATTCACCAATTTTATCTGCGTAAATGTGAATTTTTACTCTGGAAATTTGCAACTTTTTGCTGCATATGTTGCACTTTAACAATTAAACTTTATAATGCTATAATTTTGCATTGCTTGTGGAAAAACAAAATGCCATAAAACTAGCTTATGGTGCCACCATGTGGCAAAGAATGTCTTCTTTGATTTTTGCCATCATGGTGCTTAAAGGTTCCTTAAATTTAAATCACATGATCTAATAATTTATTACCACAAAACTATGAAATTATTTGTGTTGATTTTCAGACTGAAGCAGATGTACAATGATATAAAATAAATTGTTTATTCCACAAATGCAATACATACAGATCTACACTTAACTGTTTAAAATCTAATACAACAAACAAGACTCCAAATTCACACTGTTTTACCCCAAATCCGTCTTCGCTAAAGTAGTTCAATTTAAAAAAAAAACTCCCACAGATTAATTTCTCTGCGTAATAAATAAATTGCATTCACTGCTTCCTACTATAGCTGTCGAAATTTTCCATTTTTTTACAACTATAGTTCAATCTTTTGAGGGGGTTTTAATAAATAAAGTTGTGTAACTAAAGCAGCAAAGCAGACACACTTATTAATTTCCCCTTACTACTCTCTATATCTGAATAGGAATCCTTTTGCCTTTCGGTTTAAATGTTTTAGAAAACCAACTACTACTACAAATACACTAAAACATGAAGAGTGTTTATACTAGAAATGGTGGCTTCTTATTTGCAAATCATGTTCTGTGCGCAGGTCTGGTGTCTTCTCTCAATGACAGATGAGACTGACATGATGGAGAAGATGAAAATAGGCTCGACTCCTTTCACCATCTGCACCTACCCCGAGGTAAAACGGGCGCCCAATCTCCTCTGCCGGTTGATATCATTTCCTTTTTGCTCCTGCGTGACCTCAGCCTGTTATTGCATAAATAAGTAATGTCTGTCAAATTCAGATCTTCGTGCTGAGCGGTGTGGTTGCCATGGTGACCTGTGCTGTTTTTCTGCGGCTGAACTCCCTGCTGAAGCTGGCGGTGCTGCTCTTTGTGGTCACCCTGTACTCCTATGCCATCCACCTGGCGTTTGTCACACTCGCACGCCACGACACACTGCAAAGGTTCGTGCAGAAAGTCTATCTATAGCCGAGGTGTATAACTCCATCGGAGAGGGGGCCAAAATCCAAAACACACCTCAGCTCACGGGTCAAATAGAACAAACATTTAATGAACACAGTAAAACTTACTTTTTCAAAACATTTAAAACTGCAACTTTTTAAAAATAATTATGAACTAGATAAATAGCACTACCTGAGATGATGTTAGTGTGAATGCTGTAAGCTGAATTTGGCTGCTGAAGATACCTATGCTGATAGCTGAAGATGATGAAGCTGATTGCCAGCTAAAATATTAGCTTAATGCCAAATTAGCTGAAAAAAACTGAAAAAAAATCAGGTTAGCCAATACAGCTAGCATGTAGCTGAAAAATTGCTAAACTTCAAAACAGAATACAAAATTGAAAAAAAGCCTAAATTAGCCAAAACAGCTTGCGTGTTATTACCCCAACTTCAAAACAGCGTAAAAAACATTTAAAAAGGGCCTAAATTAGCCAAAATAGCTAGCATGTAGCTGAAATATTCGCTAAACTCTAAAATAGCCTAAAAGGGCCTAAATTGGCAAAAATAGCTAACATGTAGCTGAAATATTAGCTAAACTCCAAAATAGCCTAAAAGGGCCTAAATTAGCCAAAACAGCTAGCATGTAGCTGAAATATTAGCTAGACTCCAAAACAGCCTAAAAAAGCCTAAATTAGCAGAAATAGCTAGCATGTAGCTGAAATATTAGCTAAACTCCAAACAGCCTAAAAAATATTAGTAAAAGCTGAAATCGTCCAAAAAGCTAGCACAATGCCCATTTTTAATACATTAAAATCATAACTTTTTTAAAAAATAACTATGAATAACAACGGGAATATTATTCCAGAATAAATCAACTTGAACCTTGAATAAATTTCAATACTTTAATCTCAATAAAAACATATTTTGTAAAAATTGTAAAAGTTAGAAATAAACCCAAGATAACATTGGACTGTTTATAACAATGAAATAAAATGATCTGGAGGGCCGGATAGAATTACCCTGAGGGTCATATCCGGCCCCCGGGCCTTGACTTTGACACGTGATCTATAGTTTCTAACTTGAGTTGGTCAAACTATCCACTTGTCTTACAGGTCAAACTATGTGAGGAGAAAAGGGATTTCCATTCTACTCATGGTCATGTTCACGGTCGCTGTTTTTTATAATGGACGACAGGTACGAAGAAACTTTTGGAACAATAAAACCAAAGCGAGCGTGCTGCACATTGCTGTTTCCTCTGCTCTCCAGTGGGAGGCCACCGCCAGGCTGGACTTTCTGTGGCGTCTGCAGGCCCAGCAGGAGGTGGAGGACATGAGGGAGCTGAGGGAGCACAACGAGAGTTTGCTGCACAACATCTTACCTGTGCACGTGGCGCAGCATTTTCTGGAGCGGAACAAGAACGATCAGGTACCAAACACAAACCACGACCCGTTACAGGAAATGTTGGATCATAAAGATTTACAGAAATATTAATTGCCAATGTTTTCTTTTATCAAACAGCAAAGAACATGTTTTCATTGTTTATTTTAATGTATTTAATTTCTCCATTTATGTCCTCCATCATGAGAAAAATGCCACAAGAAGATGCTAAAAAAATCTTTTAGGTCGTAGAACATCCACAGGAACTGTTTTACTGGCAGAAGTATTAGATTTCCTACCGCTTAAGTGTGTAACAATGGTCCTTGCAGGAGCTTTACTCTCAGTCCTATGATGAAGTGGGCGTCATGTTTGCCTCGGTCGCCGGCTTCAATGAATACTTTGAGCAGAAAGAGATTAAACATGAAGGAGTGGACTGCCTGCGGCTGCTGAATGAGATCATTGCTGGCTTTGATGAGGTGAGCCAACTCGCATTATGGGAAGAAATACTAGATGGTTCTTATTTGGTTGTAAGTTAATCATTTAGTAGTTTGCTCTATTTAATTAAAGGTCTGAAATGAAATCTTTTCTAGCTGTTGGAGGAGTCGTACTTCCACTGCGTGGAGAAGATCAAAACCATTGGGAGCTGCTATATGGCAGCTTCGGGATTAGCTCCAAATAAGCAGGTGGGAGATCAGTTTTAGACACATTTTTTTTGCAAAGCTCACTCGTTTGGATTTATGTTTTCCAGGCATCCATGGAGGAGTGGAATCACCTGAGCGAGCTGGTTCTGTTTGCGTTGGCGATGCAGGAGACCTTAAAGGAGACCAACCGGCTCTCCGCTCAGAACTTTAAGCTGCGTGTAGGTGAGTGGCCGACTTCACGGTGTGGAGAATCATCGACCTGCCACCAAATATCTAAATACAGCATATCATTATTATAAGGAATTGCTCATGGGCCAGTAGTGGCGGGGGTGATCGGAGCCACCAAACCTCAGTATGACATTTGGGGGGCAACGGTGAATCTGGCGAGTCGTATGGACACCACAGGAGTGAGTGGACGGATTCAGGTGCCGGAAGCCACCCGAAAAGTCCTGTCAGAGTGGGGGTTTGCCCTGGAGCTACGAGGAGAAATATTTATCAAGGGGGTGAGTGGAGATAACGAGATATAAAGTAAGGAAAGCTTCATTTTTTAAATTTTAAATAATAAAAACTACTTTTGTTTTTCTTGCAGGTGAGTGAGTGCCAGGGCAAAGTGCGCACATACTTCATCAGCACCATGCGGAGCAAGCAGGAGGGTGTTGGGAAGTACGGCAGGCTTGTGGGGCGCCCATCAGGACGCCTGACCCTGGCGGAGGTCGTGTTTGGGCTGGTCCAAGCCAGACACAAGGAGAAAATTCGAGAAACGAACAGCAACTTTGGTCTGATTCCCTGCAAACTGAAGTGCTGAGAGCCACACAGAGGAGTGGTGCTGTTCCTGCATGTTTACAGGGCGGATCAAGCCCTCCAAGGATCTCGCTCCCGTTACTTCACGGTGTTCTCCATTGTGTAAGGAGAAGTAAAAGTCTAAACTCACCATTTCTTGGGACTTAAACCTCACCTTGAACGGGCCTTTCTCTTCCAATGACCTCTTGTAAAGTGTAACAAATATTAGAGGGATCTCTATTTTTTTTTAGCTTTCTTGTTGCCATTTTTCTGTCAAATAAAAGCCAACATGTCTTTTTTTTTCATATCTTGCATTGTAAGATATCAAACGTTTGAGCCAAAAACTAGAATACCTCTTTGAAAAAAACTAATCACACTTTAGTTTAGGGGTCTGCAACTTTTAGCATGAAAAATAACAGTTTTTTACTGCAAAATTCCATATTTTTTGTGCCCATCAAGCAATTTGTTTATCAATAAAATGTAGCTTTTGACATTTAATTATATTAGTGCTGTATTACTGGTAACTTAACAACGGCACATACAAGTTCCTTTCAAAATAAAATGCATCTTGTGTCGAATTGGATCCAGTAGATTGTTAATTTTATTCATGTGAGATCACCTCTGTTTAAAAATCTAAAAAATGTATGAAAAAACGTAACTAACAAACCTAAAATTTCCTTAAATTGTTGTTTTTTCTTTCAATGCCAAAGAGCCACAATGATGGCTGCTGGTTGCAGACCCCTGTAGTTATTCACATATAAGCTGGTTCATGTCTGTATTATTCATGCAACTCTATAAATGCAATATAATGTTGGTATTTAAGACATCATGTGCTGTTCATTTTCACATAAATACCATGCTTTTATACATTTTTTTACAGAAATGTTTAATAGTATGTGATTCATCATTCAATAAACACATTTTTGTCGTTTTTTATGCTTCAAATATATTAGAAAAAACAATTTAGTGTTAATAACATTTTATTTTTATCATATTAGTCAAAAATGTTGAGTTTTGTTAGATAAATCTTCCCAGTAAAAGAAAAGAAACCTTTAATATTAAAAGGTCCCAAAAAAAAAAAAAAAAAAAAAAAATGGCGGATGGACGTTTTTTTTTTTTTTCCTTCAAACTTTGCATTGAAGAAAACCAAGATTGTTGGCGCCAGCTCTATTATGACAAAGACATATATTAATGTAGAACTTACCTCTCTGCCACAGCAGTTGAAAATTTGGCACCAGTGAAGAGATGATCGTTTTCACTCCTAAGCTTTATAATTGCTGCCGCCTGTTCTTTGGTCCCTAAAAAGATATACACTTATATATATATATATATATATATATATATATATATAAAATGCAGGATCTAGCATACGAGCCAAGACCACTTTTTAAGCACTTTTATTGTAACATTCCAGATCAAAATAATGTTAAAATGTTTCATGTAATCATCAAAACCATAAACTTGTCAGTTTACTTTTTTTTTCTTACATTAAAGGTGAAATTCTCTATGACTCTGGGTCCTGCATTTAAGTACATCACTGTTGGCAGACAAATCTTTTGGGTCGACTGCAATGCATCCTGGGATATGAGGAGCACAGAAGGACACACCAGAACAATCCTTGAAATTGGGGAAACTGTAGGGGACAGCACACAGACGGGGTTTGACCATATTTTCAAGAATTAAACAAGTTTATTTTAATTTGTCAAAAATTTGGCAATGACTGATATCACTTTTGAAACAACCATTTTTAGGCAAAAAATTTGTTTTATAGAGGTCAACAGATTGAAAAGGTTGGTTTGGTTACCCTCTAATGTAATAAAAGTTGTGATAGTTTTCAATAATCATTTTCAAGTGCAATGGTTGAAAATTTGCCCAGCTAGTTGCTTTCGCCACCAGTTTATTAATATGTAATTTCATGTAGCTTCACAAAAAACAATTAAAAACAATAATGTATTCTTCCTAAATAGTTTTTTTTTTTTTTTTTTTTGGTCTTAAAACTGAATTTGTCCATTATTATAAACCAGCAGTTCCTAATATAAAGATAACTTAGACCACACTGCTGGTTCGACTAGTTTCTGAATCGACTTCTCTTCAATCTATTATTTTAGACTGAAGGGAGCGCGGGTAATCTGTGACGTATCCAACAATCGTTTATTGTGAAAAATGGATGCCTTGACTTAATTTTTGAGGAACCATTTGGGGTTTAAAGACTTTTCTTATCTAAAATATATTTATGCTGTAAGGTGGTACCCAAGGAAGAGGATAAACAACAAAAAGATGATGATAATAATAAAATAATAATAATATGTGGAAAGAAACGTTTTAAAAATATCCAAGTTCTATCATTATCATCTCCAATTATTAAACAATAAATAAAGAAGGTGCATTATTTAAAAAAAAATGCAACAAAAAGTTAAAGTATTTTTGCATGCACACAAAATAGCCTATGTAATCATTTTTATTATTTTCTAATTGGCTGCATATTCCACTTGTTTATGTATATGGGATAGCATATACATAAATTGTATATGGGATTTATTTATTTATTTATTTATTTTTAAACTAATAACATAGTGAGGATTCTCTGCAAATTCTATCTTTTCTTGCAGGACTTAATGGTTTATTTAATTTTTCACTTAAAAAAAGAGGAAAATATATAAATATATATATTTTTAAATAAAGAAACTATAGTAAACAAATTAAACCAGATACAAGAAAATTCCTGAATGATTTGTTTTTCTTTTAAGTGAGGATATCAGATGCTTTTTAAAAAATATTTTAAAACAACAAAAGCTTGTGAGTAGGGATGTTTTAAACAATATATATAATTTTCCCATAAAACACAACATAAACTTGTATTCTAATCTACGTATGCAGACATGTTACAAAAGAAATGCTGAAAATATGGAATGAATATATATTATCCATTTTTTAAAGTTTTTTATGTGATTTTTGCATGACAATGAATAAACGCAGGCATCTATTAGATATATTTGCTCACGTAGACACATATTGGTGTCTACTGATAACCATTGCTTGAATCAGCGTTTCGAAAAGAAAAAAAAGTCAGAGTGAGACCTCTGTCTCAGATCTTGCTCGGTGCTCTTCGCGGTGTCTCTGTTGTTGCTCCTCGTGCTCTGGAGAAACTTCGTCGTCTTCGGTTCAGCTCTTTAAACATTAGAGGCAAACCATGGCCGACTCCCAGAATGACAAGTTGTTCCGGGCAGAGTACGCCAAAAGCGGCCAAGCTTCGTGCAAGAAATGCAAGGAGAAAATCGCGAAGGAGTCGCTGAGGATGGCCATCGTGGTGCAGGTAGCAGCGGTCCAAGAAACCTTCGAGGGCGGAATTATCCTTACGGATTTAATTTATTTACCAAGTAGCCTCAGCAAATGCATAAAGCCAAACATTTACTTTTAAAAACATTCATAGGTGTTGAGTAGTTCCGGCTTTGTCTGGTTTAGGCCCTCGTTAGCATTTAAATGGCTACTGAATCTTCAGCACAAAGAGGCGCTAATGCTCCAAATATATGGAATTTTCTGGATGCTCGCGGGATTTGAGGAGGAAAAATCACGGATGCAGATCAGTCTGACTCAATCTTGAAGATTCTAACACCTGCCTTTCAAAAGAGTCTGCACGACTCACAACTTTCTTCACTTTATTCGCCTTTTCTTTTAATTTATTCATTCGGAATTTTGTCTGCTCCAGGTTTCTGTACCCTCTGCAACCAAAAAGATTATTATTTTTACGTTATTCAAATGTGTTTTAAATAAATTTACACTGACTTTATTGTAATTAAATTCAACAATTTTATTTTTTATTTAAACGTAAACAGAACATAGAAGTTATAAAAAATAATTCACTATAATTCTGTAAAATGTATTAATAAAATAATAATAAATGATATATAATAATATATACAAATAATAAATAAAATAATAGGTGTAAAATTTGTTGTCAAAGTAAAAAAAATGTTGAAAACAGAATAAAGAGTTACACAAAATAAATTGAAAGAATATAAAAACGAGACATAAATACATTAAAAACAGCTTATTTTTATGTTTATAATTATAGTCAAATCAAAATAAGTATCTAAATATTAAAAAAAACAATAAAACGTAATCTCTAAATTTGACTTCGATATAGCTTTGTTTGTTTATTCTGTATTTGTTTTTGTATTAGAAACACGTTATAGGTAATTTTATATCAAAGTGTATAAAATATAAAGAAATAAAGAACAACAAAATTATGCTTAGTCACTTCAGCTCAAATGCTAAAGATCAGCTGGAAAGCCTCTTGTTTTTAATAAAACTAGACAGAAAATGTGACAAATAGAGTTTATAAAAGAAGTAGGACATGTTGACAATATGAATTATTCTAATTTGTAGTTTTTAACTGATTTTGCCATTAAAAAATACAATTTTATTGCAAAATTATTTCTCATAATAATGTCTATTTTTTATAGTTAGAAAAAGTAGGTCAAGTAGGTCCTAATTTTTCAACCATCTCAAACACCTGTCGCAGTGGAGCTTTAAGACAACGGAACAATTTTTTACAGAACAAAACCGGCAGATTCAAACTGTTCAGCTGAATATTTCCACGCCTGATGTTTTCTCTGTGTCCTGCAGTCCCCCATGTTCGATGGAAAGGTCCCACACTGGCACCACTTCTCCTGCTTCTGGCAGCGAGCCTCGGTGCAGTCCACGGCCGACGTGGGCGGCTTTTCGGACCTCCGCTGGGCGGACCAGGAAGCTGTCAAAAAAGCCATAGAGAGTGGTGGAGTGGCCGGAACAGGTGATGTCTGACGTTTAGTTATCGCTAAGTCATGTTTGTTTACTTTTTATCATTTGCTTGTGGAGTAAAACGAAGCTTCTGTCTGGCAGGAAAAGGAAACTCGGGGAGTGCGGCCAAAGGAGAAAAGACGCTGAATGACTTTGCGGTGGAGTACGCCAAATCGAACCGCAGCACGTGCAAAGGATGTCAGCAGAAAATAGAAAAGGTTTGCTCTTTGAAACCGCTCAAATGCATTGGTTGTAAATGAAAAAGCACATTTGTGACCTTCTGACCTCTCTTCCAGGATCAGATTCGCGTGTCTAAGAAAGTGGTGGACCCCGAGAAGCCTCAGCTGGGCCTGATCGACCGCTGGTACCACACCGCGTGTTTCGTGAGCAGCAGAGAGGAGCTGGCTTTCAAACCCAACTACAGCGCTGCACAGCTGAAGGGATTCAATGCGCTGCGGGCGGAGGACAAGGAGGAGCTGAAGAAGAGGCTTCCTGCTGTAAAAACTGAGGGGTAAAAAGTTCTAAATGTTTGACTTAGAGCAGAGGTGTCAACCAAAACGTACCTTAGGTCGCGGGCCGAACAGGATAAACATTTATTGAACATTAAAGGTAATTTTTTTAAACTTTAAAATCTTAACTTTTTAACATAATTATGAGCTAGATATGTAGCATTACCTGTGTTAATGCTAGTGTGAATGCTGTAAGTGGAATTTGGCAGCTGAAAATGTGGAAATTGATCGTTAAAAAATGCTAAAGCTGATAGCTGAAAATGCTAAAGCTGATACCCAGCAAAAATATTAGCTAAATGCCAAATTAGCCTAAAATTCTGGGAAAAAAAGCTTAGGTTAGCCAAAACAGGTAGCATGTAGCTAAAACAAAAAAAACTAAACTTCAAAATACAGTAAAAACAGGAAAAAATGTCTGCTAAAAAAATCTAGCATGTTGCTGAAAAATCGTTAAACTTCAAAATAGCTTAAAAAACGTGATTAGCCAAAACAGCTAGCATGTAAATATTATTTAAACTTCCAAACAATATAAAAAAACGAAAAAGGGCTAAATTAGCCAAAACAGCTAGCACGTAGCTAAAATATTAGCTAAACTCCACAATAGCCTAAAGGAATCTCAGTAAATGCCAAAATAATCCAAAAAGCTAACAGAATGCCAATTTTTAAAACTTTAAAACTGTAACTTTTTAACAGGAATTATAAATAACAAAACGGCAGGAATATTTTTTCAGAATAAATGAGCTTAAACCTTAAATAACTTTCAATATTTTACTCTCTATAAAAATACAATTTTGTCAAAATTATACAAGTTAGAAAAGAGCGCAAGGTAACATCGGGCCATAAAAGACAAAAAATAAAATGATCTGGAGGGCCGGATAGAATTACCCGGAGGGCCGGATCCGGCCCCCGGGCCTTGACTTTGACACATGTGACTTAGAGGCTCCTCAGGACTCTCAGACTTAGTTTGGTCTAGAATTCGTCTCATCTCCTCTGTTGTTCCCACCTAAAACCTCTGCCTCTCCCATCGGCCTGCAGCGCAGAAAAATGGCCTTGAAGGCGTCCCTGAACGCCGTCATGGTGTACGCGTACAGGAAGGGGTTCACGGCGGAGTTGGCGTGGGACAGGATGATGGTGGTGAGCAGCAGCTCCAGCGGGACGGGGCACTTTGGGCAAAGCAGGAGGAAGCAGTTGATGACGTGGAGCGGAATCCAGCAGACGGTGAAGAGGAAGAGGACGAGGAAGAGCGACGTGGCCATCTTCATCTCCCTGCGCATGGTGGCCGCCGTCCTGCTCTGCCGCTCCCCGCCTTTCTCTGTAGCGATGCGCCTCATCTGCTGCTTCACCGTGAGGAAGATCTGGGCGTAGATGAGGAACATGATGACGAGAGGCGCGAGCACGCATGCAAAGAAGTTGAAGTAGACCATGTAGGTCATGTCCACCACCAAAACGAAGAAGCAGTAGCTGGAATCTGGCGGCTTCTTGTGCCAGCCCATCAGCGGGACTAACCCGATGAGGCAGGCTAGCAGCCACGTGCTGAGGATCACCATCAGGGCGTTCCGAGGCGTCATCAGGACGCGGTAGCGCAGCGGCATGAAGATGGCGACGTAGCGCTCCACCGCCACAGCCAGCAGGCTGAAGATGGAGCTCTGAGTGAACATTATCAGCACGCTGAGCATCAACAGACACAGGTAGAAGTTGTAGCGCGGCAGACCGACGTCAGTCAGGATGGCGCAGGGGATGGCGATGGTTCCCACGCAGATGTCCGCCACCGCCAGAGAGACCAAGAAGTAGTTGGTGACCGTGCGCATCTTCCGGTTCAGACCGACGGCGGCGCAGACCAGGAGGTTCCCCAAAGTGGAGCACAGGGCGATCACAAGCTCGGCCACCATGTAAGGCACGTTTGGGTGCATCACCGGGTCAGCCGGCGGCGCCGACGGAGGGGAGGTGGCGGCGGAGAGACGGTTTGTGTAGTTAGGAAGATGCTGAAGCGAGGAGTTGCTGGTTTGTTGGAAAAAAAGAAGTGGCGCATCTTCGTTTTCCATAATTTTCCTAAAAGAGATGGAAAAAAAATGACAGGAAATTCTTCAAAACTTCTCACCAATTGGCTCCACTTACCTCTCAAGGATTCATCATCGACCCCGACTCAGAAAACCCGACATCCCTCTGCTCTTTTATTCACGTCGTCCAGATGGTCATTTATGGTGTTGAGGTGTCACGGGGGCGCTCTGGCCCCCAGGGGCGCTCAGACGTGTCTCGACTCGCTTGTTTGTGTCCGAGTCTCCTCCATCAGGAGAGGTGTCGCATGCGGACTTGTTTGTTCTTCATCGTGGCCGTCACCTTCATCCCTGGGCGCCTCATTTGGGTCCTTAATGGGACGTCTTGTTTGGATTTTTGGAAAATGAATGCTTGAGTTTGTTCAGAGAACTGGTCTTCTTTCCATAGACTCAATATTTTCAAGCTCGTCTAACACATATTTTCACAAACGACAACAAAAAAATATGAAGAATAAAGAAGCATTTAGACGGGGGTTCTGCAACCTGCGGCTTTGGATTCTCATCAGAGTCTTTTATTATTGATTGATTAATTCATTGGTTTATTTAAAGCATAGATTGTGGAAAAATACAGGACAAAACACACAAATATTTCAAACTCAGTACAGAAATAAGGAAATGTGTTGATTTAAAAAATAGAAAACAAAAGCAAAACACCCTCATGTCACATTTGGTTCAATCATTTTCGTAATTATTAACTAAAGTCAAGTAGAGTTTGGTTGCTCGAAAAGGAATGGGAAGAAGCGAACTTACATTATCGAACCCCTACTTATTTTATCAATGAAAAGTAAAAAAAAACCTAAATGTTAAAAGTAACTATAAAGTGAGAAAGTAGTAAAGGGGGAAAAAGTATACTAACTCAAACTTTAACTCATTTATAAACAGTTGAAGGACGGTGTGTGTCACAAGTCAAATTACAACATTTTATTGAGCAAATTTTTTTATTTTTGAAAATTAAGGGATTTTAAGTGTGTTCAAAAATATGGCAGGGTCACTTAATTAGCTTTAATTTAATTTCGTTTTGTTAGATTTACATTTCTGCAGAGATGCACCAACAACAGTGAATTAATTATTTTTATTTAATCACTGCTGACATTTAACTTGGTGCTACTACTTTTGCTGCATTGAGATGATCATATATCACAGGGCGTCTTTTATTTTGAAAGGAACTTCTATCAAAAGTAAAAAAAAGGTTATTTCCTTTTAATGTTTGTGTTTTACTCATGCAAAATAAACAGCAGTTCATTTATGTTTATCATAGTAGTAACAATAGTAGAAATACAAATTAGGGCTGCCACAAGCAGTAAACAAATCGACGACTAGTTGAATAGTCGATTAGTTACTTTATATTAAATGGAGTCAGAGTGTAGCAGTGGCGGGCCGTGCATTTCACATCTAGGCCTTCAGTAGCGCTCCATCTGAATCAATCCAACCCTCATTAACTATTTTATGGCAATAAAACTTCTACTGCAGGTACAGCTGCCACACACACACCAAAAGCATAAAAAATAACCTGATAAAATTTCAATATTATGTAGGGAGATAGCAAAATTTTACTCACCAAAAATACAGATTATTTAAACACAAAATCCATCCTTTCTATCCTCAAGAAGATTTCAATCACTCTGTCATGCATAATCCGTGCGTTTCACAGATAGAAAGTGTTCCATGGCTGTGATAAGCTGGAAAAGGCTGCATGCGGGAAATGTTCTGGTATTCCTGAAGCCTCTTGTGGTCCAGGAGGGAGACAAAGTTTTTGTGATCGATCAAGGTCTGTGTCTGGAAAATAATATTGTCGGTAGTGCGCACGAGGATTTTGCGCTGCATGCGCCCGCAGTGCGTTCAGGGGCCTCGTAAATTTCAGCTTCACTCCCGCTCAACGGAGTCACGGAACTCCTTTACCCGTGCCAGACAAAACTGTGCCACAACTTTACCCAGACATTCATTTTCCACCAAAAATCAGACGATGAGACGCTTTCCACTGGTAACATCTTCAAACCTGACACGCCGCTCCTCGGCACCTGTGTCCGTCAGCAGAACCAGAGCGAGCTGCGAGCTGTCCAATCAAAGCTCGTGAAAATCCTGACGTTTCCGTGGGCCTTCTAGCTGGCCTAGCACGTGGTCTCCTCCAGATCTGATTGGTTGAAGCAACAGTTTGGTCGACAATTATTTTATGCTACAGGGCCCGCAGAACTGATTGTGAAGGCCTTCGGGCAGATTTCTTTGACCCTAGCAACAAATGGTGCTGCAATGTGATTGGTTAATGCTTAAATAGGAAAATACACGTCTGGAAGCAGCGCAGCCAGGGAGACAGCAATGAAAGGACGAAGACAGAGCATTTGGAATTATAGAATACGTATTCACGGAAATAAATAATAATTAATATCAGTCTGTGATTCAGATATTTTTAGGCCAGCAGAGAAGGCCTTGCAGGCCCTGACGGCCCACCACTGGAGTGTAGTAAAGTTAAACGTTATATTGACGTCTGCTAGCTTTTTGGACTAATTTGGTATTTTTTTCGGCTATTTTAGAGTTTAGCTAATATTTCAGTTGCATGCTAGCTGTTTTGGCCAATTTAGTTTTCTTTTAAGGATATTTTGAAGTTTAGCGAATATTTTAGCTACATGCTAGCTATTTTTGCTAATTTAGGATTTTTTCAGTTTTTTAGTCAAGTTTATAGTTTAGCTAATATTTCAACAGCATGCTAGCTGTTTTAGCTAATTTAGCTTTTTTTAAGGATATTTCGAAGTTTAGCTAATCTTTTAGCTACATGCTAGCTATTTTTGCTAATTTCTTTTTTTCAGTTTTTTAGGAAAGATTATAGTTTAGCTAATATTTCAGCACGATGCTAGCTATTTTGGCTAATTTAGGATATTTTCAGGTTTTTAGTCTAATTTGGAGTCTAGCTAATATTTTTAGCTGCATGCTAGCTGTTTTGGCTAATTTAGTTTTTTTTCTCGTTTTTTTAGGTTTATTTGGCATTTAACTAATATTTTAGCTGGCTATCGGCTGCATCATCTTCAGCTATCAGCTCTAGCCTCTTCAGCGGCCAAATTCAGCTTACAGCATTCACACTAGCATTATTGCCTGTAATGACATATATCTAGTTTTAATTAGTTTAAAGCTAATAATGGTTAAGATGTGTGTTTTTCCTCCAGTTTGCTCATTACCATATTAGTCGACTAATCCTAAAAAATAATCCGTGATTAGTCGACCATTCAAATAATCCTTTGTGGCAGCACTAATGCAAATCAGTATCTTATTTTTTTAAAGCGTGAAGGAAGACTTTGTGGCTCCTCCTGGGTTTTAGCCAGTGAAAAAAATCAACCCAAAAGGCTCTTTCAGAGTTGAAGGTTGCAGACCCCTGAATTAGGAAAATGTTCTGCAAAACCCTTAAGTTATTTTCCATCCCTTTACTGTCAATTTGACAGCAGAAAAATGCATACCAACGTTGGATTATTTTTATTTGTAGATAACCCAGATATAGAAGTACATCTGTAATTTGGTTTAGCCCTTTGACAGTATGTGAGAACTGGACTGAGTATTTCCTCCCCCTTGTGTTCTAAACAGGAAGTACCTGCTGGTTCCAAGAAGCCAAACTCCCACAAACTTCAATGGAGAAATATATTGCTGGTCAATAAATTTGTCTGAAGAATCTTTTTTTTTTCTTTACATGATATATATTTTTAATTGAACTGACCAATCTGATGCCCCGAAAATCTGAAATGGGGTTCCTCCTGTTACATTTTGTAGCTTGAAGGTCCAGGACAGACTATAAAAAATGTTTACTTGCAGGCAGTTTTTATTCTTTCTTTTTTATTATTATTAATTGTATATTATTTGTGTTCTGTAACCATGAAAATAAATATAGATTTTTGTTTCTGCATTTGCAGAAAACGTCCAGGTGACGAGTTGGACGGCGTTTCAAAGAAGCTGAAGCAAGAAGAGGAGGAGGAGAATAAAAAGCTGGTGGAGAATCTAAAGGTGCTTTTTTATTTTTTATAGGATTATTTTGGTTTTCTTTGTAGATCAAAGATTGAATGTGTCTTTGCTGCAGAATCAAAGCCAGCTAATTTGGGGGATTAAGGACAAACTCAGGAAACACTGCTCAACCAACGACATGAAGGAGCTGCTGATCGCAAACGGTCAGGACGTTCCTTCCGGAGAGTCCAACGTAAGAAAAACTCACCGATGAAAAATCTTTCGCTGCACACATCTCTGTTGACTGACGGCAGGTTTTAAACTCAGGTGGTCGACAGAGTGGCGGACGGGATGGCGTTCGGAGCTCTGGAGGCCTGTAAGGAGTGCCAAGGTCAGCTTGTGTTTAAAGGGGATGCGTATTACTGTACAGGAGACATTTCCGCCTGGACTAAGTGTGTGTTCAAAACGACGACGCCCCCACGTAAAGATTGGATCATCCCAAAGGTACATCCCTGTTTTGATCCTGTATACATAACTTGGGCTGTAGATATTCATATTAATCTTTTAACACCGCACCGCTTTTCTCCTCCAGAATTATCATGTTAATGGTTGAAAAGTATTTTAAAGATTTAGTGTTTAAGCATCACCGACCCTCAGGTGTTAAAGGGTTAATCTATCTGACTGGCTTTTATATTTATGTTTTGTATCGGTTATATATAAATTAAAATAATAACCGGAGATCAGAATGTACAAAGCATAATAAATCATTTAAATCATCAATTAAATATGTGTATTTTTTCTTTTTTTTAATGTACAAAATGCATTTAGTAGCTTTATTTTGAAATATGAGAGCCAACATTTTATTTTGAAAAATTAATTAACTTCCTGTGACAGTACCATATGTGGTTTGTTTAGTTTATACACTTAAATCCAACAATATTCTGCATTTTAGAACACTAATTTGTGTTAATCGATTTATTTTAATGATTTTTCTATTAGAAAAAACAACATACATTCCTATGAAACTTGCTTTACATTAATGACTCTACCAATGGAAAATAATCCACATACATATATATTTTTGTTGATGTTTGATAGTTGATTTATATTAATGATTTTTTTTTTTATAATGAAAAATAACCTGTGCATCTCAACGCTTCTAAAACTTTGGATTTTCAGGAGTTCCATGAAGTTCCCTTTTTGAAAAAGTTCAAGTTCAAGCGTCAAGACCGAGTTTATCCCAAAGAAGCTCCGACCCAAACAGTGACGACAGCCAAAGGTGAACCTCTGCCGAGTGGATCTGGAGCTCTGAAGGAGCCGCTGCCAGAAGGAGCACCTTCAGGTGGGATGGAGGGTTCTTCTAGCACATTTGTAACAAACTGGTTTGGAGGAAAAATGATTTTAAAAATGGTCTTGTTGACTTTTAGATAAACCTTTGACCGGAATGAAACTGCTGGCTGTTGGAAAACTGTCTAAGAACAAGGAGGAGCTGAAGGCCGAAGTGGAGGAAATGGGTGGAAAGATCACCGGCACAGCCAACAAGGCGTCTCTCTGCCTCAGCACTAAAAGTGAGTGACAGTAGAGCAGCAACCTCTAACTCTGAAAGAGACTAGAACCCAACGAGAGCCGCAAAGTCCCACTTTATTATTTAAAAATGCACAATATTTATCTTTTGTTTTTTTTGTTTTGGCAATTTAGCATTTTTTGAAATTAAATTTAGTTTTTAAAAATTATAGTAATGGAATTACAACAGTGTCTTTATGTTTTTATTAGGGCTGCCATGATTAGTCGACTAATCTACTGTTAAAATAGTCGACGACTAATTTAAATGTTGATTCATCGTTACTTTATTTTATATGAAGTCGGAGTGTAGTAAAGTTGACAATTATAATGCTATTATGAAAGAATTGTTTGACTATTTTTTCATTTATTACGGATTTTTAGGCTATTTCAGACTTCAGCTAATATTTTAGCTACATGCTAGCTATTTTGGCTAACTTTGGATTTTTTCAGTTTCAGTTTTTTAGGATAATTTGGAGTTTAGCTAATATTTCAGCTACATGCTAGCTTTTTTGGCTCATTTGGGCTTTTTTCGGTGTTTTAGGCTAATTTGGAGTTTAACTAATATGTTAGCTGGCTATCAGCTTCAGTGTTTTCAGCTATCATCTTCAACGTTTTCAGCTATCAGCTTCAGCGTTTTCAGCTATCAGCTTAAGCGTTTTTAGCTATCAGCTTAAGCGTTTTTAGCTATCAGCTTCAGTGTGTTCAGCTATCAGCTTCAGCGTTTTCAGCTATCAGCTTGAACATTTTCAGCTATCATCTTCAACGTTTTCAGCTATCAGCTTCAACGTTTTCAGCTATCAGTTTCAGCGTTTTCCGCTATGAGCTTCAGTGTTTCAGCTATCAATTTCAGCATCTTCAGCAGCCAAATTCAGCTTACAGCATTCACACGAGCATTATTGAAGGTAATGCTATATATATATCTGGATTTTAGTTAGTTTAAGGCTAATTATGATTAAAATCTGTGCTTTCCATCCAATGTGCGCATTACCCAATTTGTCGACTAATCGGAAAAAAACAACCGTCGATTAGTTGATTAAAATAATCATTTCTGGCAGCACTAGTTTCTATATATAACAGTTGTAATTTATTTTACTTTTGACATCAGCGTACATCAGTTCCTTTAAAAATAAAACCCAGTCTGTCAAAAAAGGTCCTCCTGCTGAAGCAGCTTTGAAATTTTTTATGTTTCTGATTTTAGTGTTTTTTGTTTGTTTTTTTAACCTAAAAAATATACAAAATTTTAGAGGAATCTATCATTTAAAAAAACATTCAGAAAACCCTGAGTTTTTATTGAAAACACACGACTCTAAATCATTTTTAATAATTTAAAACCACATTTATTCAAAATTTTAACCACTTTAGTGTAATTTACCAAAATAAAAACTTTTATTTGACTCACAATAAATTAAAAACACAAATTAAAATAACAATTCTATAGGATTTCTGACTGTAAATTAAACTTTTTTCTTAGTTGCTCGACATGTTAAAAATCTAATGAAAAAACTTTACTAACTAATCTCTTATTTATTCAACCGTTAGCATTTTTCATTAAAGCTGCGAGCGTTCTCCACTTTAACCCGTTCTCTGTTCTCATTTGTTCAGAGGAAGTAGAGAAAATGGGAAAAAAGATGGAGGAAATTCGGGACGCAGGAGTGCGCGTAGTCTCCGAGGACTTCCTCCGGGACATCAAGTCTTCCGACAAAGCTCTCCAGGAGCTGGTCTCTCTGCACGCCATCTCAACGTGGGGCGCCGAGGTTAAAGTAGAGCCCCAGGCGCCCGCTCCAGCCTCCAAGTCTGGAGCTCTTGCTGCCAAGAGCACTGGTAGAGTGACGGAGGAAGAAGGTAAAATCCTCCTCTGCAGAAGTCCTGGAAGACCTCTCAGCTTTTATCTGAACTCTACCATACGATCTGTACAGGTGGCAGCAAATCCAAGAAAATGAAGCTGACGGTTAAAGGTGGAGCTGCCGTGGACCCAGACTCAGGTTTGACGGATTTCCTGGATGTAGTTTAGTTTTTTCCTCCTTCTTTATTGAATCATGTTTGTTTTTAGGTCTGGAAAACAGCGCTCACGTCCTGGAACAGAGCGGGAAGATGTACAGCGCCACTCTGGGCCTGGTGGACATCGTCAGAGGAACTAACTCCTACTATAAGCTGCAGCTGCTTGAGGACGACCTGCATAAAAGGTCGACTTTCCTAAGATGTGTGCACGCTTTCCACCTTTAATGTTTTATTAGATTCCTCATCTCAGTCGTCATTTATCTGTTTGAAGGTACTGGGTGTTCCGGTCGTGGGGCCGAGTGGGCACCACCATCGGAGGAAACAAACTGGACAAATTCCACGACAAGAACTCGGCTCTGGATAATTTCCTTACCGTTTATAAGGAAAAGACGGGAAACGAATGGGGCTCGTCTAACTTTATCAAATATCCCACTAAGTTCTACCCTCTGGAGATCGACTATGGACAGGTGGGGAAGCATAAACCGCCACACCATGTTGGATGATGGTTAGATTGTTAAGGTGGACTTTTTTTTTTTTTTTTGCAGGATGAGGAAGCCGTGAAGAGACTGACGGCCTCTGCCGGCACCAAATCCAAGCTTGCCAAACCCGTTCAGGAGCTGATTAAGATGATCTTTGATGTGGAGAGCATGAAGAAGGCCATGGTGGAGTTTGAAGTAAGGACTCTGAGCTTTTTTCTCCTTTTGGAAGCGGTATTTTTTTGTTAAATTGAGCTAATTTCTGTCTGCAGATCGACCTCCAGAAAATGCCTCTGGGCAAGCTGAGTAAGAGACAAATCCAGAGCGCCTACGCTCTCCTCACTGAAGTCCAGCAGGTAGGTTGTCCCTCAAAGGGGAGCCGGAAGTCTTCTCCTGTGGAGGCATTTTTCCAAACTTTAGCCATAATTTTTTTTGTTTTTTTTGCGATCTCATGCAGGCTGTGTCAGACTGCGTGCCCGAAGCACAGATCCTGGATCTCTCCAACCGTTTCTACACACTCATACCTCACGACTTTGGCATGAAAAAGCCTCCACTACTCAACAGCTTGGATTACATTCAAGTAAGTTCATGATTTTTCTCCCAGTAGATCCAAAGAAGCAGAATTTAAAATGACTTTTCTGTCTAGGCTAAAGTGGAGATGTTGGACAACCTGTTGGACATCGAAGTGGCTTACAGTCTGCTGAGAGGAGGAGCTCAGGACAACGAACACGATCCCATCGATATCAACTACGAGAAACTCAAAACCAAGATCGAGGTAACGGATCCCGCTCTTAAACTCACTTTTTTCTTATTAACTTATGCTACATACAGTAGCAGACTTAGCAGTTTGGGGGGCCCATGCTATTTATTTATTTTTTATTCATACCTAGGGTAAAACATTGAACAACTTCCTCACTGGAAAAATGACTAAAATGATTAGAATCAAATATATTAATTTGCTACTAAAAGCTGCTGAATTCGCCCAAATTATATCCACCCCCCTAAAGCAAAAATCAGAATTAAAAAATGGCCTATTAAACTGGAAACGGCCTAGTTTGTCAACATCGTCTCTGTTACCTAACTTACGATTCTCTCAACATCCTGTTGACTGGAATATACCATTGCTTCAGAGGAACGGGGGAGGACGAAACTCTTCCACATGATCCCTCTTATGCCAGTTTTAGGGATTTGGGGGGTTTTTTGTACCCGAGTTTAATAAAAAATAAGCGTAAAATTTATTACATAAAATGTAACAAACTTTTACCATATGGTGTTCACACTTAATATCTGCGCACGTACTCAAAGTTGGAAGAGGCTTACTGCAAAAATATCAAAGCAGTGCAAATTTAGCCTTTTCTATTAAGACGTCAACACCAAATCTGGGTCCCTGATTGGTCAAAGTTTGACTTGTTTTACTTTTTGACACACGGAGCTCAAAATCGGATTTTAAAAGTTGCGTGCCGACGTAAGTGTGTTTACATACTCTTTTCATTGAAAGCGGTGACTCAAATGTGCACCTCCGAGCCCGGCGTGAATGTAGCATCACTCACATGCACCTGTTTTGGGTTCCCCGGGCCCGTGGAGGGTCCTAAACAGGGGTGACGTATGCTGACACTTTACTTATCAGTTTCAAGTACTGCCCCTTATTGACCGTGTGCAACATGTACCGTATTTTCCAGAGTATAAGTCGCAGTTTTTTTTTCATAGTTTAGCCAGGAGTGCGACCTGTACTCAAGAGGAACTTGTGTAAGGTTTTCCTCGTCTTGATTGGACAGTTTTTGCTCCTGCGATGTATACTCCTGAAAGTACGATAGTGACAGGTCGAGTTCACCGAAAAGTCTACGAGATTGACTTTTCCTGCAGGCCCCGGATTTAAGTTTACCCATTTTCCACCCGTAAGAGCATTTGAACTAATACTTTGTTCTCTGTGATGTTTGCTCCACAGGTTGTTGACAAGTCATCCCAGGAGGCGGAGGTCATCACCCAGTATGTGAAGAACACCCATGCTGCTACGCACAACACATACACTCTGGAAGTACAAGAGGTGAGTTCCTTTAGCACAAAAGATGCTTTGAAGCTACTTTCAATTGGGCTGAATTGATAAGAATCAACTCTTGGTTTTTTTTTTTTTTTAGATTTTCAAAATTGGCCGAGAAGGAGAGCGCCAACGCTTCCGACCCTTCGAGGAGCTTCACAACAGACAGTTGTTGTGGCACGGCTCTCGCACAACAAACTACGCCGGCATCATGTCTCAGGGTCTCCGCATTGCTCCTCCTGAAGCTCCAGTGGTGAGTGTTTTCTGTCCCCAACTGAGGTGGGGAAAGCGCTGTCGTGTGTTTCATTTTAATTTGTATCTTCTTGTATCTAGACCGGTTACATGTTCGGTAAAGGTGTGTACTTCGCCGACATGGTGTCCAAGAGTGCAAACTACTGTCACACCTCGCAGTCGGATCCCGTCGGCCTCATACTGCTGGCAGAGGTGGCGTTAGGAAACATGTAAGTGAAGGTTGGAAGGTTATCGTCTTTAAGGAAATTTCCCTTCTCATTCTTTTCATCTTTTATAATGCAGGCATGAGCTGAAGAAAGCCAGTCACATCACAAAATTGCCAAAAGGAAAGCACAGTGTTAAAGGTGAGACTTGGACTTGACGAAATTCAGCAGAAATTGTCTTTTTCTTATTTTAAATTCTTATAAATTCTTATGTTAAATTGAAACTGTGATATGTTTAAGAATTTTTTTGGGAGTTTTGCATTTCATTTGTGCTGCTTTAACTCTTTTCTTTCAGGTCTGGGTAGAACCGCTCCTGATCCAAATGCGACTGTCACTTTGGACGGAGTGCAAGTGCCTCTGGGAAAAGGAGTCCAAACAAACATAGATGATACAAGCCTACTGTACAACGAGTATCCTTTAACATTTATCTTTTGTTATGTCTTTTACCACTATCTTTTTGCTTTTTTTTAAGGTTATTTTCAGCTAAATGAGTATTTAAAGGTTAAATTAATGGAGTCGTTCCACACAATGATTCGCTATCACTTCATTGATCATATCTGCTTTCCTTAACCACCTTTTCCTCCAGATACATCGTGTATGATGTAGCGCAGGTCAACATGAAGTATCTTTTGAAGATCAAGTTTAACTACCAGACATCCTTGTGGTGAAAAGAGCTTTGAACAAACAAAAAAGGTCGACTGTGATTTCCACCCGGGCTTCTTCATCTGCAACAATGTGAAAAAAATCTGAAACCTTTTGTCACTTTACTGCTTTTCTTTTTGGTTAAGTTTCAGTCATCATTAGATAGATAAAGCCTGTACGGATAAAGGACTGAAAGCATCACGGTTATAATAGTTGTAATAGTTCTGGAAAAGATTTAGAAACTTTCAAACTAGAATACACGGTTTCCTCTCGTCTAAGAGCACGTTTTAGTTTCCAGTCTGCTCACCCATGCAAAAATGACCTCTAAACTGCATGTTTTGTAGAAAAGGAGTTAATAAAGTTTTGAATGTGTTGACTTGTTTCTCTATCTTACAGTTTCAGGTCATTCTCCTCACTTAAAAATATTAAGCTGTACATCTGTAGTGTTAAAGCTGAACTGACATCCTGATGTTTTCCTCTTATTTTTTATACTTAAATACAATAAAAAGGTGTCTCTGAAAATTGATTATTTTCTTTATTTGAGACTTTGTTTTTCAAGATTGTAAAGAACAAAACATTTTTTTCTTTTTTCATTATCAATTTTAATTGTTCCAGGTTGGGAGTTATGTCATGCAAATCTTAGACAACCTGACACTTAAGGAGTCATCATTTGCTTTTCTCGTCCACTTGAAAATCTTTTGGAAAAGAGGTATTTCTAAAAGAGTTTTTACTTTATCAGATTTTTAGTGAACCGGCTGAACTTTTTCTCTACATCAAAGGCTATATTTGTCTAGCGACATTTGTGTATGTAATATTTGCAGCATTTATTTTTAGGTTGTGCACTAATAATTACACAAAATAACTGCAAAAGAGCTATTTAAAAATCAAATGTAGAAAAAACATATTTAAAGTAGCAGAGAATGTTTTGAAACTTTTTATTAAAAGTTGATTACTTTAAATTGAGAGATTTTATGTCACATCTGGGGAAAAAAGTTGAAATCTCACATTAATTGTTATCAGACAATATATTAGAAATCTTGCCATATACACACAGAAAAGATCCAATATTTGTCATTTTTATTTTTATTCTGCAAATCGGTGTTATGGGGCAAAAAAAAATATTTCCTTGTAGCTCAGAAATATTAAAATATTTTGAAAGTATCTCAAATTATACACAAGTACCTTTTTTCCCCATCATGCTTTGAGTTTTAGTCTGTGTATCCTATATGATCATACTCTGTAATTAAGCTGTTTTTCTCCAAAACTTTTATTTTGGTATTTAAATGTTTGGATGAATTTGCTTAACTTTATTTTAATGCATTATTTATCAAGTTCAAGCAGTCAAATTAATAAAATTTAAAGAAAAAAACAACTGTACTAACAGATTAACAAACTAAAACGTATTTTATAAGAAGTTAGAAACAATACAAATATTAATTTGAAGAAATCAATTATTCTTAAAATATATTTTATTAAAGGTTTTTTTGCTGTTATTTTTTTACAGTTCGTTCTCCTAATTTTTCTAATAAATGCAAACTAAATCATGATACAAGTTATTGACAGAATCAAAACAAAGAGGACACCCAAATAGCATTACAGCTTTGGTGCATTTTAACATAATTTTTGACTTTTTCCATGCCATAAACCAAACAAGGTTTATATTTTCGAACCGTAAAAGTAATAATTCAATGACTTTGATAGCAAACTTTAACTTTACGGGTCGTTTTTCACTATTTATGTCTCAAATCCCCCTCCGCAGATTTCCGACCCAGAATGCATTTTGACAACGTCTTTGAAAAAGCAGCGCGGCTAATTCAAGATGGCGGAGATGGACCAGCTGTTAGACGAGAGTGAGTAAAAAAACACGAATTTACCGAGTTAACGTAATAAACAAGCGCCGCTTTTTACGTAATAAATCGATACCCCAGTTCTCAGAGTTATTCAGCTATTTGTTTGTGGGACGTATCAAGGTTTTAGTACATTTTAAATGCCAATTTGAACGCTAAAGAGACACCGGTTTGTTCAAATCAGCTAACGTCTGTTAGCTGGAGCGGCTAAGCATAGCTAATGTAGAGTTAACTAGTTTAGTTGGGCTTAAATGGGTAGACTAAGGCTGCTAGCTTAGCTAAGAGCCAAAAACCACCAACTTTATGTCATTATCAATAATAATAAAAAGGTTCCCTTAACGTTCTAGCCTGCTAGTTTGGAATCGGTTAATTTAGTCAAGACTGTTTATGTTTTCGCGACAATTACATCCCATTTACTGTTCGCTAATACGGATTTAGGTGAGTTTCTGATGTGTTATGTTGCGTTTATAAGCCTCATTTGAGAGCTGAGATGTACTGATGTCGCTAGAAAATAATCTGGTGCATTTAGTTATTTCATTGTTAAACCGAATCGACCGCATCTTGGTTGATGTTTGCCTGGTATTCTCTGGTTTTGACAGCTCGGACTGGAGGTAAAGGCCTCAATTACTTGGTTAGCCCTGTACCAGTCAGCATATGCAGTGGTTGACAGATGTCATGATAGTTGAACTGGTTAGCATTAGAAATGCCCTTGAATTTTTTTGTGTATGTTTGTTTTACATTTTTAATCTTTAGGTAGATTCTTTATGTTAATGCAGCTGGTTGGGTTTTCTTTCTCAGGCTCCTCAGCAGAGGCTCTCGTCAGTTTAAAGGGTATGTCAACACTTTTATTATTTATTCACCTCTGGGTTGGCCTTTAAAGTGACAAAATTATTCTAACCTGTCTTTAGAATAGTCATTTTATGACTGATTTTAGTTTGTAAATTATGTTTTTATATAAGTATCATAATTATTTTGTTTGTAACCATGCATTACTTGTATTTAACTGTTTATTTTACTGAAAAACAAGCAGTAAAAAGAACTGGATATTTAAACTTTATTTATTGTATTATGAATAAATCTTCTACTTCGTTTCTTACAGAGGGAAGTTTGTCCAACACTCTAAATGAGAAGAACAATTTCCCAAGAACTCACAACACCAGAGGAAGACATTCTTCCCTCACGATGGATACGGTAAGAATTGTGATTTGGGTTTAAATTGAATTTAGAATTTTTGTTTTTCCAAACTAAACTAAAGCATTTAATGTCTTTTTCTAATCAACAAACCCTGTAATTTAGGTTTTTTATGGCATTTTTCTCACGATGTAGGAAATATAAAAAGAAAATTAAGATTAAAATAGCATTTCTCTGTATTTTCTTTGTTGCAAATCAGAAGCAACTAAAATAAAAATACGCCTATTGTGGGTGCTACAGTCTGCAAGCCATAAGCTCCCTGCACTGCTCCATTGTGATGCATCCTGGTCTGAGCTGGTATCTGGCTCAGAACTTTACGGCTGGATAGCTCCGATGTTGCCATTTTTTTGTTCCGCTGGTAATGTTAGGTTGTAAACTAGCAGGAGAGCATGTAAACAAAGTTATGATGGGAAGTCAGGACAGCCTTACACTCTAAGACAGGGGTGTCAAACTCTTATCGCACATAGGGACAAAATTCAAAACACACCTTAGGTCGCTGGTCGAACAGGATAAACATTTATTGAAGATTGAATTTTTCAAACTTTAAAACCGTAACTCTTAAGCATAGTTATGAACTAGATAGCTAAAATATTAACTAAATGCCAAATTAGTCTAAAGAACTAAAAAAAAACACACTTAGGTTAGTCAAAACAGCTAGCATATAGCTGAAAAAATAGCCAAAATTCAAAATAGGCTAAAAACTACAATAAAGCCTTAATTAGTCAACACAGTTGGTGAGTAGCTGAAATATTAGCTAAACTCCAGAATGTACAAAAAAACGGGATAGAAGCCTAAATTAGCCAAAACAGCTAGCATGTAGCTGAAATATTAGCTAAACTTCAAAATTATCTTTTAGAAATACAATCAAAAACTTAACCAAACTCTCTAAAATCCCTTTAATAATTATTTACCTTAGATTATTTTCCCCTTAAAACCTGCAAAAAGCTTTTAAGTATACGTTTTTGGTGCTTATTTTGAGGCTGCTGTCTAAATAAGGTCAGGTTGGTAAAACATTTCTTTGCTTTTTCTTTTCTGCAGCCCACACGGAGCTCAAAGAGGAGCCGTCTGTTCCGGGATGAAGAGGAACCACCCCAACAGCGCGTCCCTTCCAGGTCTCCTCGCCGGAGCCAGAGGGTCAGCACCACACCGCAGGTAAAAACAGCAACCTGGTATTTTTATAAATGGAGATTTGACACTGAACAATGATGGGTTTCTATACTGATCATCAAATTTAAATGATTGTTTGGGGGTTTTGATTTTTTTTTTGTCTAAAATAATATTTTTATTTGTTATTTTGTTTCAGAAATTTTCAAATATCGTCACACCAGACAAGAAGGCATCCCAGAAAATAGGGCTGAGACTAAGAAACCTTTTGAAGCTTCCCAAAGCTCACAAGTGGTGCATCTATGAGTGGTTCTACTCCAACATAGACCGGTAAATCTCACTTTTGCCCAAACCAGACTGACTAATTCTTGAGTTATTTTGAACAACTTTTTTCATATTTTTTTCCTTTTCTCTTTCAGACCTCTTTTTGAGGGTGACAATGAATTTTGCCTGTGCCTCAAAGAGTCGTTCCCCAACCTGAAAACAAGAAAACTGACGCGAGTCGAGTGGGGGACAATCAGACGGCTGATGGGGAAACCTCGCAGGTAAGATACGATTATTTTTTATTTATTTACAGTTTCAAATTATGTATTAGTGGTAAAAGTTGAGGACAAAAATGTCTTTGGAAATATTTAAAATGAAAACAACTGTTGATTTTTCTTGAAAAAACTAAAAACCTCTTCAAAGATTTCAAAAGAGATCTTTATTTAGCCTTGAGTTTTCTTGCATTCTATTTTATTTTTTGGTTCTTTCCCCTCAAAAACACGATTCCAGGTGTTCATCCGCATTTTTTGCTGAAGAGCGAACGGCGCTGAGACAGAAGCGGCAAAAAATGCGTCTCCTGCAGCAGAGAAAACTATCCGATTTATCAAACTGCAAAGACCTTCCTGAGGAAATCCCTTTGCCTCTGATCATAGGAACTAAAGTCACAGGTGAGATCGACTTAAATGAGCTGAAATCCTCATGACCTCCAGCGGGATTCAACTAAAGAAAACATTTCAAGTTAAGAGTTATAATCAAAGAAAAATGTTTTTTAATGATTGAAAGTAGGATATTCTGGGTTTTTTTCCTGCTTTGAAAAGTTATAAGTTTGAAAATGTTTTTCTGCTTTTCCAGCTCGACTCCGAGGCGTCCACGATGGACTGTTCACCGGACAGATCGATGCAGTCGACACAAGCGCCGCCACGTATCGCGTCACCTTCGACCGCAGTGGCCTGGGAACTCACACCGTGCCTGATTACGAAGTTTTGGTAAACAGTTTCACCACAAAGACCGTCACCACGAGCTCTGAAACCCCTGATCTAATAATTTGTCTTTTTATCCAGAGCAACGAACCCAACGAAACCATGCCCATCTCAGCTTTCGCTCAGAAGCACCGGTCAGCGCGCTACATGCAGAACCTCATGACTCCGCCCAGAGCGGCGTATCCGTCCGTTACTACTCCAGTCCACATGGTAATCTAATTTTTTCCTTTTTTTTTTTAAACAAATCTCTAAGTATTTTTGTTGTTTTAAATGTAAATTGCTGGGTAAGATTTATTCATCCGACTCATTATCTTCTCTCTCAGGACAATGATCCTCTTATGAGCCAATCACCATGGAGGAACAAACTGTCGTGTTCTGAGGGAGAAACACTCGGAGGATTTCCTGTTAAATTCTTGGTTCAAGTTGTAAGCCGTTCTAGTGAAATTAAATTAGAGATTTTTTTTTCTAAACTTAACTTGTTCTAATAACTTTTTTGTTTTCAGACCAGACTGTCCAAAATCCTGATGATAAAGAAAGAGCACATCAAGCATTTAAAAGAAATGAACACAGAGGCAGAAAGACTGGTGCGCTCCTCACCGAATGACTACAAACTGTTTCAGTTCTCTAATGTGTTCAGACTAAACGTCATTCCTGCTTCTTGTTTTCAGAAGTCGTACTCGATGCCCATCGACCTGGACTTCCAAAAGCGATACGCCGTCACTGTGCTGGAGCTGGACCAGCTTAACAAAGATCTGAACAAAGTGTTTCACGAAGTGCAGCAGTTCTGCTGCGACGTAAGTTCATCCCATCCAGTCTGACTGTTTGAAAGACTTCCAGGAACAGGAAGTACTTTTTTTTTTTCTTGTGTTTTGACCAATCAAAGGACCCAGATGGTTTTATAGGGAAGCCAATCGTAACCATTTGAACTGATTCTTTCATTCCCTGCAACATATGGCAACTGTTTTATAATTAAACAGCAAAAATATTCACATTCTGGTGTTTTAAACTAATTTGAAATGTATTCTTTTTCATTTTAGAGCAATATACCTTTAAAAAGTCTTGAATTTTGATGTCTGAGCCTTTAAATTGTGCCGCTTTTCGCATTTCATGTCAAAAATCAAATTTTTCAACCAAGATTATTTTGATCAAATGATGTAAATGAACACTGGGGTCTAGCGCAGCACTGTTTTGAAAAAAGAAGAGCTCTAAAGTATCACAGACAACAAGATAAGAAGCTACAGTTTTGATCATAAAGGGGGAAATAATTAATAAAATGTGGAAATAGAGTGAGAAATGGTCTTAATTTTTTTTATATTTGAAAATCCAGTCAGACGGATAGACTGAGGAACAGGACTTACATGGCCTGACCAATCACAAAATTCAATTGTAATACCTCATTTCAACCTTTAGGGGCAGTACAAATACTTGATTATATTTTCAAGAGTTAAACAAGTTTATTTTAATTTATTAAAAATGTGACAATTATCAACAGATGGCACTTTTAAAGGGTTTGGTTACCCTTTAGGTTACTCCTCTGCAACTCATTCAAACACACCAAACTTGGATTTTGACCTTTAAATTGTTTTTTTTATTATATATTGTCTTAAGACTGATGCTGCAGCACATTTACTGTAAACGTCTGTTTTTCCAGCTTGCTCCGGATCAGGGCATGGTTCCAGCCGACCATCCCACAGAGCTGCGGCGGCGCTGCGAAGAGCAAGCCCAGCAGATGGTCCAGATGAACAACTCGCAGTGGGACGGACAGCAGAGCGTCACGAACCCCAGCCTCACGAGCCTCGTCTCCCGCCTCACCGCGCTGCTCCTACAGATAAAGGTGGAGAACGCTTCACAGGTTCTGCAGCTGAAGGAAGCTGATAGTCTTCAGCCGCAGAAGCAATTCCTTTTATAAAGTTGATTTCCTGGTTTATCTGACCTCCTGGTTCGTTTCAGTGTCTGGCAGATGAAGGCGATCTGAACTCATTTGAGTTTAAATCCCTGACAGACTCCCTGAATGACATCAAGGCTTCCGTCAATCCATCTAACCTCAGGTAGATTCTTCTCCTTTATTAGCTCCTTACTAGGGCTGCCACGTTATGATAGCATTACGCTAGCTTTCTGGACTATTTTGGCATTTATCAGGGATTTTTAAGCTATTTTGGAGTTTAGCTAATATTCCATCCACATGCTAGCTGTTTTGGCTACTTTTGGATTTTTCAGTTTTTTTAGGCTGTTTTGGAGTTTAGCTAATATTTCAGCTGCATTCTAGCTGTTTTGGCTAACTTCGGCTTTTTTTTTTTTATTTTGTTAGTTAGTTAGTCCTTTATTTCGAACAATACATATAAAATGCATGGTAAAAAAAGACAAGAAAACAACAATGGAACATTTTTATATAAAATAAAAGATATTACAGTTCGAAATGGAGTAGGAAGAAGCTTTAAAAACTTTTTTGAATCCTACCCCCTAACAAAATTCTTAATTTTAATCTTTAATTTAAACTATTTCAGAAACAGAAATTATGTACCATTTTTTTCTTTTCTTTCATCAGACATCTTTCTATTTTTTAGGAAAATTTAACATCTAACTAATATTTTAGCTGGTTTTCAGCTTCAACGTTTTTACCTATAAATTTCAGCATCTTCTGCTATCATCATTAGCATCTTCAAAGGCTAATTTAGGATTTTTTTTTTCAATTTTTTAAGGCTGATTTGGAGTTTAGCTAATATTCCAGCTACATACTAGATGTTTTGGCTAATTTAGGCTTTTAATTTTTTCTTTGTTTTTTAGGCTATTTTAGAGTTTAGCTAATATTTCAGCTAAATGCTAGATGTTTTGGCTATCTTAGGCTTTTTTCAGTTTTTTAAGCCAATTTCACATTTAAATAATATTTTAGCTGGTTTTCAGCTTCAGCGTTTTTAGTTATCAATTTCAGCATCTTCCGCTATCATCACTAGCATCTTCAGCAGCCAAATTCAGCTTACAGCATTCACACTAGCATTATCACAGTTAATGCTATATATCTAGTTTTTATTTAGTTTAAAGCTAATGATGGTTAAGATGTGTGCTTTACCTCCAATTTGTGCATGACCCGATAGTCGACTATTCGGAAAAAATAATCAGTCGACTATTAAAATAATCGTTTGTGGCTGCACTACTCCTTACATTATTTTTTCTTGTCTTTAATTGCTGTCACTCGTGTTTCCAGTTGCTTTCAGAACAACGTAGAAATCCACGTCGCTCACATTCAGAGCGGTTTGAGTCAACTGGGAAATCTCCACGCATTCGCTGCCAACAACACCAATGCAGTCTGAGCACCGGCGTCTTCCCCTCCACGCGCACGGAAGCACGCCGCCACCTCATCAGAGCAGAGGGACGAAAAGATGCTCTTGTTTTTACCCATCAGTTTTATTTCACGGGAAATGTTTGTGCAACTAACAGAAACAAACGCTAAAGTCTCCAATGTGCCAAACATCCATTCTAACAGTTTGTGTTGTTCGTATTTATTTATTTTTTTGTGTAGTTGTGTATGTTGAGAAAAGCGTTTCTTCCTACGAAGTTTCTGTTCCGTCGGGAAGCAAAAGAATGTTTAAAAAAAAATGTTTATTGTAGATAATTGTACAATATCTCTAATGAATAGAATCTTAACATTTCTGCCTCATATTCAGAAAAGGCTTTTTGTAATTTTGTGTGCACTAAAAGAGATTTTGGTATTTTTGTAAGCGAGATCTCTGGGTAAATTTTGATGCCTTTTACTCTCTTAAAATGTTAGCATTACCACATCTGGCATGGCTGCTGCCCCCCCTCAACCTAAAGCCTGCATCCCCATCACCTCCCCAGATCCCAAAAGTTTGTTTTCTCTTGGGATTTGTTTTTCAGCTTTGTAAAGTTGTACATGAAAATGCCTCAACTGTAAATAAATGTTTCCCTCCTTTTTTATTAAACATAATGCTACAAAGTTGATCTTTTTTTTCTTTTTATTTCAGACACAATTTAAAAACACAAATACAGTCATGAATATTAATACCGTTTTACAATAAATACAGACATTCGTGAGTTTAATTTCTCAAAGATCGCAGAAGCCACTGAAGCCGGCCATTACTTCCTGTTCCCAGTCGGAATCGGAGTCGGAAATGTTCTGTAGTTCCATGTTTTGGATGGGAGAGAAGTGGTCGAGTCCTTCACCTGAAGCTCTCATTTGTGGAAACTGCATTTGATTATCTTTAGGAGACGACCTCGTGAAGCTGCTGGGGATCGGAGGAATCACTATCCTCATCTCCGGCCCGATGGTTTTATTAGGTGGGAAGTTGTCGTACTCCACCAAGACTTTGGGACTCTGGGAGTCCGGCTTGTTGGCTTCACTTTTGACTTGATGCTCATTGTGGGTGGGGTAGAGCTGGTAGCTCGGGTTGGAGACGGCGGGCTTGTGTTGCTGCACGCCGGTGCTTTTCGTGTCATAGAGGCAGGACGAGGACTTTTGGGAATAACAGCTGGAATTCCTTGGAAGTCTGGTCATGTGAGGATCCACATTGCTTTGGTGAATAAGCGACATGAAACTGTCGTCTGCTTTAAACGCTCCAATCCTTTGCACCTCAGAGTTGTGGCTGTTCTGCTCATAAGCTGAAAATCATTAGAAAATATTGAAAAGATAAATTATTGAATCTGAAAGGAAAATAATTAAAGGATAAAAGGATGAAAATACCTTTTTGAGATGACATTCTGCTCTGGATTTGGCTGAAAGTGATCCCTCCTGTTGTGTTTGAGACCTTAGTGACTGAAGAACCAACCTGTCTGCGAGATTTGGCTCTTCGGTTCTGAAACCAAACCTAAAATAATAAATAAAAATGAGACATTTAGGGTTGTGGCTACATTTTTGGCACCAAAACCTCATTTAAACGGATCCCTACCTGAATCCTGGACTCTGGCAGTCCAGTTAGAGCCTCCAGGTGCTCTCGCAGGTAGATGTCTGGATACTTCGTGTCAGAGTAAACTTTTTCCAGCACTTCAATTTGCTGCTGGGTAAAGTTGGTCCTCTTTCTTCTGTGCGTCAAGATGGTCGTGGATTTATCCTCTTTTGGTGCAGCATTTATGGAGGTAAAGTAGTTTGAGGATCCAAATTCTGTGATTTAAAGAGAATAGGACAGAATTCAGCTTCAGGAGGCAAACGTGGAACAGAACTGGTGCGTAAATTACGCGAACATGGAACAGAATTTGTGCGTAAATTACGCAAAAGATACGCGCAAAGATGGAATCTTTCTGTAGAAAGTAATATAAAAATCTTGGGACAGCTCAGATCTGTTGGTCACTCACCTGAGCTCACCACGCGGGTCGCGTGCGGGGGCCCTTCGTGGAGCATCTGGAAGCGGTTCAGGTCCCGGACGCGCATATTCCCACCAGCCGCAGACATGGTCCTCCGCCTCTCAGAGCTGCAGCCGCTGACTGTGAGCCATGCGCTCGCTGGGGGTTATATCCCAGCCGCGATCAAAGGTGGTACCGAGCGGATGTGTGAATGGGCCGACCATCCGGGCCGGCTGGCGCAACAGCGGCTGCGCAGCGACTTCAGACGTCTGCGGACCCCGGGGGTGTGAAAGCATCACACCTGGAGAGAGGCAGCCACTGCGGGCCTGTTAAAGCTGGGTTAACGTGAGCTGAGGCCTCAATACACATTTGCAGAAAAAACATTTATCTGATGTGGGAAGAGCAGATAAATATGTGGGACAAAAGTTTGAAATCTGAAGGGAAATTTTGCAGAAGATCAGAAATTCTGTGCGCCTTTAAATAACTTTTATCAATAAAGTTAACTATCAACCTATAAATGACAGTAATTCAATAACTTTTATTGCCAGTCAGAGATCTATAAATATTTATTCAACATTTATTATATGGGTTTATAGTTTCTGAAGCATATTTGTTTGTCCCAACTACACTGAAAACTCCCTAGAGAACATTTTTGAAACATTTAAGAACAAAAACTGTTAAAACAAAGAGGTCATTGTGCACACAGAAGTCATTTAGGAAGTCAAACTTCTTCAAGCAGGATGAGCCATCTTCATGCTCTTCCCAAATCCATCTCCTCCATGTTGATCTACAGCTTAAAGGAAATCAAGCCTTCATATGCAAAAAAAGTGAATTTCAATACACAAATTTGTTGTAGAAAGTCCTGATGAGTGGGCACTTATTTTTACTGAATGGATCAAAGGGGGATCAATAGATCTCAGAGTTTTCATGTGTTTAGAAATATATTAAAACTTTATTTTTTTATTAATCAAATTCAATTATTTTTGCTTTTTTAATACAGCTATTAATTTCATTGCTATTTTTGGCTAAATGCAGTTAAAAAATGATTGATTTATTAGTTTTATTTTGAAAATACTTCACAAGAAAGTGAAATATATTTGCCAGGAGTCTGTTGACTTTGAGAAAATGTTGCAAATAACTCTGAGTTTATTGATCTCTGCACTTTTGACACTTGGATCTTTACTCAGGTAAGATGTGCCTGTTGGTTAGGACATCCGCAGTTGAGAAGTTGCCCTGTCTGGGGGTCCTAATTGGGTATTGCCTGTCAGCACAAACTTGATTGCTATGCTAAAATCCAGGTGTTGAAGTTCCTGCTTTATATTGGTCAGTGACAGAGAGCTGTGGATCATGAAATAAAAAAAAAAAAAACAGGAATATTCACACCTTTAAAGACTCAGCAGCCTATGTTTCTTTTTTTACCTTGCCAGAGTGGATTTTCCCACAGACAGATGACGAATAATCTTCACAAGTTTGCAGACATCTGTGACACTGACAACTGTCGTATGGGCCTTTCATTTGACTGTGGACTTTGTGTATTTGAGAAGCAAACTTAAAAGTGTTTAATGGAGCTTCCTGTAACACAGGAGTGTGATCGGTGCAAAGGCGCACAAACGCTTTCGATTTATTAAATCTGGGAAATGTTTTGTAGAAAACAAGATTCTTTGTTTTGTTTGTAAAATTGGAATTTCTCTTATTTGGATAGCGTCTTGGAATGCATCTTATATGCAAAAGGAGAGATCATAACAGTGTTTAATATCTTGCACAGAGGCACTTTGACAATAAAAAACATTCAAACTCAACTGAAGAGGAGCCAAATGTTGCTTTTTGCAACACTTATAGATGTTTTTCATTTTTCAAAACAATAGAAAAGTCCTGTGTATTGTTCGTTTTGTTTATATTTTCTTTTTTTTTGGCTTGAAACGTCTGTGAGTTAGCCAGTAGTTAGTTGCAGTTTATTTGACAGGGACAATGTGCAAAAAACATAAAAGATGCTTCACATCAGTTTATACCCAAAGCTAGTTTTCGTCCCCAAACAAGTGAAATTCACAATGCAGACTTCAAAATAAATGTAAACCGTCATTCAAATACCCACTCGCACATTAAACTTTTCCACAAACTACTGATTACATTATAAAATTATACAATAAAATTGGACTAAAACAACATAATTGCTTACAGACTTGTTTAATTATTTGTGTTGCACATGTTTATTTTGATTATGTCATTTTAAGACAATTTTGCATCATCATAAGCTTTATCTTTTCATTTTTAGTTTGTGTATTAAATATGTTCTTTCTCTTGAAAGAAAATTCTTGCATTTAAGCATTTTCTCATGAATTTTATTGTTTTGCTTCTACATTTTCTTTTTTTTTAAGTCTTCAGATTTTAGATAGGGAACCTTTTGTAATTTTTTTTTACACTTCACAGTTTGTATGTTTGGACCTTTTTGTTACATTTGGATTTATTTCCATCACTTTTTTTATTTAGTTGCTTTAGTTTTGATGTATGCATCAGAAAAATAATCAGGGATTTATCAATTTTGAGTCCTGGATTGTACATTTATTTAATGAATTAGTTTGATAATACTCAAAGCTACAGTTATTTAGACATATAGGACAAAAGTAAGACAATAACTGTTCTTTATTATTTGTAACATTAAACTTTGCGAATATATGCAATTTTAAATGAAATTTTTGTATTTATTTCTTGAAGAAAAAAAACAGACTATGGTGCAACGGCAACATAAAGACATTTGGCCTTGTTTTTATTGACCCAACCTTCACAAATAGCTTTAATGCTCACCTCAAAAATAATTTTTTCTCATAAATTTAAGTAATTAATTACTATTTTTAATATTTAATGCCATTTTTCTTTCAGAAAAATCTACAGAACTAAAACTTTATAACTTGTTTTTTATGAGTTTATGTTCAATAAATTGCAATTTAAAATTTTATTGTCAATATGGTCCTAGACTGATTTTGAAACTCATAACCTGTCCAACCTGAACACACATGAACACGTGTACATTGTTTTAAGTATTAAAAACAATACTGTAAGTATATAAAAAAAACATAATCCTTATCAAATTTCATTCAAAATAATTGTAAAACATGTAAAGTTGGTAAATATTTTGAATGACGTGTATTTGTAGCAAATGAATGCGAATTTAATCGTCACCATACACTTTTAGTTAGAAAAAACAGAAACCGGAACTTCCGCCAAACCTAAACGGAAGTAGGTACGTGGCCGCTTCAGCTGACAGTCTACATGATGGCGACAGAGGTTCAGAGCGGCGACCTCGACAGCGCTACGTCCAGCCGGCTCGAAGTTTCCATCGATGGCCTCACTCTCAGTCCGGACCCGGAGGGCGACCAGAGCCAAAGCGAGGCGCCGGAGGCCGCCTTCCCCGAGCCGGAGGCGGACAAGCCCGGTGTCGCTGGCGAGGATGGGGAGTCTGCCAAAGAGGCGATTGAAAGGAAATGGAGCTTTTCTTTGCAGGAGCTGTACGGAATGGCCTTGAAATTTTTTAAAGGTATGTTTAATTTATAAGAAGTAAGAATATTTAGCTCGCAGAAGCGTTTATTTTTCACCTTTTAGTGCTTTATTTAGGGTAACTGACCTCTGGCTTATTAGCATGTTAGCGGCTAGCTGTCAGGATTGTTGTCAGCTCCAGTGTTAGCTTCCTTGCTAAATCAGTTGCTAACAAACATGTTTATCAAAAATACTTTTTTGTTATTTACTGGTCTTTCCGGGGTTTGCATATTTTATGAATAAAGCTGTAAAACTGTTTCACCAACAACCAACGAAGTCATTCATCGAAACTGACGAGGAGCTTTAATCTTTCCAACTGTTCGCCAAGATTTTCTGCGATAAAGCAGCCTGTTAGCCTCGTTTTACTACAAAATATTTAAAAGTTGGTTGTTTTCCCACATTCGAGGAAAGTTGTGGAATTACATTTTTTCCTGAATCCACAATAAGGCCCCTCCCACGTCCTCTACAATTTGTATGTTTGCTTTGCATGTCTGTTTTTTTAACATAACTTTATTAACACATTTTGGTGGACAAACACAGCAGCCATTGTTTGAAAATTGAGAAATCCTAAACGTTGAGCTGGTTGACAGCCTTTTGGGAGAAGAGTGGTTGCGATAAGTGCAAACAGGTTTGAGTTTTAAACTACTAGTTAAACTTATTGTGTTGCATTAGTTGCTGTCTGTTGTTATTTTGGAATAATTTTGCTTAATCTTACCCAAAAATGTCAAGATCACTGTTCATCTTTCCTCATGTTGTTCCTTTATTGTTTGAATTCTTTGTACTCTTCATTATAAACCATCAATTGCTATAAATTTTTATGGCATTTTATGCTATCAGTCTCGATTTTGCTGTATTATTAAACATTTAATAATACTTTTTTTTTTTTAAACTTCCTTCTTTCTTCCCGTAGTTAAACATGATTTTAACTTCACTCCTTTTCCACATATTCTTCTTTTAGACAAAGATGGGAAGGCTTTCCACCCAACGTACGAAGAGAAGCTTCGCCTGGTGGCTCTGCACAAACAGGTGCTGCTCGGCCCTTACAATCCAGATGCCTCGCCTGAGGTCGGCTTTTTTGATGTCCTTGGCAACGACCGAAGGTAATCCAACAAAACATATTGATTTCTTGTGTCTGAGCAAGTAGGAATGAAATCTAAAACCCTCCTCTTTTTACGTTTTAAAGCTCTTAAAACTTCTATAAATCCGTTTATCTCATCCTCAAAGTTTTTATTCTAAAAATCTTTGATTCAATGCAAAATAATATAATAATCTTTGTTTTCTCTGCAGGAAAGAGTGGGCTTCTCTGGGTAACATGGAAAAAGAGGAGGCTATGATCGAGTTTGTTAAACTACTCAATAAGTGCTGTAACCTTTTTGCTCCTTACGTCACTTCACACAAAATTGAGAAGGAGGAGCAGGAGAGGAAAAGGTAAGAAGCTTGGCTTTATATAATGCTACGAAGACTATGACTTTTCTGGATATGTTTTTGCACATGTAGACTAGAATTGATCGTTAAACTCTGATTTCACCAATATAATTTTGAACAGCAAAAGTGATGTGTGATGAGGCAGTGAAAGATTTAGTGCAACTTCTGTAGAGTCCACCCATGAGTACATTGCCTGCCAGTCAAATAACGGCCTGATGATGCACAAATTTGACTTATAATCAAATAAAAATCAAATTTTCCAACGCATCGTCATAAATGGAAAGTAAAGCAATAAATATCAGATTTTTAAACCTGTGCATACATTTATTTGGGGGGTGAAAATCTAACCTTTTTAACATGGAAGTTGATGGGAAATTGCTCTCTTCTGCAACCAGCCCCCTGTGGTGATTTGTGGAAGTGCCATGAGTAGTTCTGCCACAAACGATTATTTTAATAGTCGACTAATCACCGATTATTTTTTCCGATTACTCGACGTATTGGGTCATACGCAAACAGGATGTAAAGCACACATCTTAACCATCATTAGCTTTAAACTAACTAAAACTAAATTTATAAGCTGAATATGCTAGTGCTGATAGCTGAAATCGCTGAAGCTAATAGCTAAAAAAGCTGAAGCTGATAGCCAGCTAAAATATTAGTTAAATGCCAAAGTAGCCTAAAAAACTGAAATAAGCCTAAGTTAGCCAAAACATCTAGCATGCAGCTGAAATATTAGTTAAACTCACAATTAGTAAAAAAAAACTGAAAAAATTCTAAATTAGCCAAAATAGCTAGCATGTAGCTGAAATATTAGCTTAACTCCAAATTAGCCTTAAAAACCTTAACAAATCAGCCAGACTCATTTTGTCCCTGCATTTGATTTAAACTCAACCATCCTATTTTACACCTGTTTAATATCATACAAACTTTCCTGCTACTATTTTTTAGACGCCTTTTTTTCTTGAAGTTTAATGTGTCTTTATATCTTAATTATTTTTCTTTTAATATTTTGTTAAATAATATCCGTGCAGCAATAAAAAAAAATTATTTGCATTTGCAAACTTTTCATGTATTATGTTTCTAAATTAAATAAAAATAATAGTAAGGGTTTAATAGATTTACATTTCTTCTGCAGAATTGAGGCTCCCTTTAATCGTTTTTGTTTATTTTGTTGTCTTAGGAAGGAAGAGGAGGAGCGTCTGAGGCGTGAGGAAGAGGAGAGGGAGCGGCAGAGGCAGGAGGAGGAGAGACGGAGGTTTGAAGAGGAGGAACGGTTGAGAAGAGAAGAAGAGGAGCAGAGATTGGCAGAGGAGGAGAGGCTGCGTATTGAACAGCAGAAGTAAGTCTGTTTTTTTCTTTTTTTCCTCGAAACGGATCTCCGTGAAGCAATCATTTTTGTTAATCTAACTCGTCCGCCACTTTAACCAGACAACAAATAATGGCGGCATTGAACGCACAGACAGCGGTGCAGTTCCAGCAGTACGCTGCACAGCAGTACCCCAACAACCCCGAGCAGCAGATCAGTCTGATCCGCCAGCTTCAAGAGCAGCACTACCAACAGTACATGCAGCAGCTCTACCAAGTCCAGCTGGCACAGCAGCAGGTAGGCCGCACAGCAGAGATCTCTACATTTTTCAATGAATAAATGCTTCAAAATGCTTGATCTCTCTTCACTGGTTCCAGGCGGCCCTACAGAGACAGCAGCACCAGACGGACTCGGTTCTGCATGGTTCCCTACAATCCAGCGGCTTTAACGGCAGGGATCTTATCCCGGCCTCGACAGCAGGGCCGTTGTGTTCCTCATTGCCTCTGTCGAGTGAGGAAGCTCCAACAGTCAATGGAGGCCAGTCAGACTCGTATTCGGAGAGCTTGGACCGGGAGCCCGAGCCCGAGCCAGCGGAGGAGGTGTCAGAGAACGGCCCCTTATTAGGTTGGTGATCTTTCTTTAAAAAAAAAAAAAAGAAAAATAAGGTATGACTACAGGGTAACGCACATGTGTCAAGATCACGGCCCGGGGGCCGGATCTGGCCCTCAGGCTAATTTTTTTTCCGCCCTCTAGATCATTTTATTTTATTGTTATTAACGGCTCCATGTTATCTTGAGCTTATTTCAAACTTGTATAATTTTGACAAAACATATTTTTATGGAGAGTAAAATATTGAAAGTTATTTAAGGTTTAAGTTGATTTATTCTGGAATAATATTCCTGCCTTTTTATTATTCATAATTATGTTAAAAAGTTGCGGTTTTAAAGTTTTATAAATTAGCATTCTGCTACCTTTTTGTACTATTTTGGCATTTACTAAGATTTTTTTATGCTGTTTTGGAGTTGGGCTAATATTTCAGTTACGTGCTAACTGTTTTGGTTAATCTACTTTTTAGTTTTTTAGGCTGTTTTAGCATTTAGCTAATAGCTGGCTGTCAGCGTTTTCAGCTATCAGCTTCAGTGATTTCAGCTATCAGCTTCAGCATGTTAAGCTATCAGCTTCAACGTTTTTAGCTACCAATTTCAGCATCTTCAGCTAACAAATTCAGCTTACAGCATCCACACTAGCATTTATAGTTCTAAAGGTTTAAAAATGTAGTTTTAGTGTTCAATAAATGTTTATCCTGTTCGGTCCGCGACCTAAGGTGTGTTTTAGATTTTGGTCTCTTGTGCGATTGAGTTTGACACCCCTGGGGTAGAGAGATGAGCTGCACACAGACCTGAAACTTGATGCTGTGTCCTTGGTGACATGAGCTGGAAGGCAGGAAGGACAAAAAGCTGGTTAAAGTTTCAGAACATAGAGGAAGTGATATAAGATCATTTTTTTGTAACACTGACTGTGCTGTTATTCGACCACAGCGGACCCCACACCTGTGATAGCAGCTCCCTCCATGTGGACGCGGCCGCAGATCAAAGACTTCAAGGAGAAAATCCGTCAGGATGCGGACAGCGTGATCACGGTGGGGCGTGGTGAGGTGGTGACGGTACGCGTCCCCACCCACGAGGAGGGCTCCTACTTGTTCTGGGAGTTTGCCACAGACTATTATGACATCGGCTTTGGGGTGTTCTTCGAGTGGACAGACTCCGCCTCTGCTTCGGTCAGCGTCCACGTGTCAGAGTCCAGCGACGAGGATGAAGATGAAGACGGTGAGCTTAACTGAGTCTACTGAGGATTCATGTTAAGATTCCTCTTTTGTTAATACCATGCTGTCTTTGTGATTGCAGGCGATCCTCCCACTGAAGAGGAGAAGGCAAAGAAGGAAGCAGGGAAGCCTCAAGTGGATGAGATTGTGCCAGTATACCGGCGGGACTGTCATGAAGAGGTGTACGCTGGCAGCCACCAGTACCCCGGCCGTGGAGTCTACCTGCTCAAATTTGACAACTCCTATTCACTCTGGCGCTCCAAGAGTGTCTACTACCGAGTCTACTACACCAGATAAGCCTGAATACAGACAGTGGGAGATCCAAGGAGTGTGTGTGTGTGTGTGTGCAAATGGAGATATATGTGAAGGCAGCCTGTGTTTGTGTGTGTGAATGATCTGAAAAACCACCAGAGGGCGACAAAGAGACAAAACTGGAGCTTCTACTTCAGCGAAAATGCTCCTCCTGTATGTGTGTGTGTGTGTGTGTTCTCCAGTTTTCACTTATGCTACATCCCGTCATCAAACCTGCGGAAAAGAAGTGTGCGTTCCTGTTGTGAAATCACTTCCTGTCTTTGCTGCATTCATTATCTCCAAGCTGAACGGATATGCTGTTGATTTGTATTCGACTACTCTCCCTCCTGGGCTTTTAGGACCATCGCCTGCGCCTGACCGGTGGAAACTTAGCAGGTCAAACACTTTGAACCGGTGTTTCCTGTTGTAAGGAACTGGTGGTTGACCATCCTGCAAAAAAAATGCAGAGGATGTTGAGAATTCTGCAAATGTCCTTCATGATAACACTATGCCTTTTACACAGAGTACTTCTGCACATTAAAAACACCAGTGTACACAACTTAAATCTTCCTTTTTGTTGTTAAACGGGAGTGTGTTACTGTATTCTTTTGGCATCTAACATAAATGAAGATATGAGAGAATTACTGAGAAGCAGCAGGACTTGTTCTCACCTTTATGACTTGATAGTGTGTCAGAAGGTCGTGAAGGATAATTAAGAAGTAATTAAGTCACATGGGTGTTCAAAACCAAAATAACATGCATGTGATACAGTGATAGTAGCCACAAAGGATCTCGGTATAAAAAAACTGGATTTTTATTTTTGTCTAAATTTGTTTCAGTTTGTTTCTCAGTCACACATCTAAACCCTCAATGACCTTTTCTGTTTTTCACTTTCGACTGCATTTATTACTTCCACAAAAGTGCCGATTTAAAAAAAAAAAAAAATTAAAAGTAGAGAAAGAAATCACACTAACATCCACATTTTGCAGGTCATGACACTGTTACGTCTGTGCGGAGTTCAGGAACTCGTGGTTTTCCGTCACACTGTCGTGAACCGTCATCTGTTGTGAATAAAGTTGCGAGAATTCCGACCTTGTGTTTTCGGCTGACAGCCTCACCTGTTCTTGTAATCTGCTCTCTGAAGGACATTGGTTTCATGGGGAATGTGTTCATCTGGTGTTCAAAAAGACATTGTTTCCCCCCTTTACTTTCTTGCAGCGAAGTTAAGAGAAAAAGCAGGAACTCATCGTAATTCTCAAATTAATTTTCAGCTTAATTGAGTGTCATTCCTGTCCACTCGTGTGTTTTCTTTAAGTGGTTTGATTTGCTTGACTTTTGTATGTTTGTAATTCTACAAATGAGTTTATATATGGGTTTTAAAATGTGGAAAGAGGCTGGTGGTGTTGCATATCCATGCACTGTATAATAAGAGGATACAGAGTTCAGTTATGGCCCAGATTTAAGTCCATAATGAGTTAAAGTTTGGCTCTAGAAATTACAGAAGTTCTTTTTTTTTTTTATTGTTTTTGTCTCGTTAAGTTGGAAGATCTCTTTGGGCATATATTTAATCTTGATTAAACTTCATCTATACAAATGTTTGATCATTTTTCTTTGTTTTGATTTTAACTGCACACATGGATCAAAAACCATTTTAAAAGAGAGAAATAAGCTGTTTTCTTACTAATATTTGATTAACTCAAATTCTTTACCATTTATTTTTCATTTGCAACTGATATGTTGTTGGAGAATATTTTATATTTCCAAAGCAATGAGTTATTTTGACTGAAGTTGAAGGCCTTGACAGTGGCACCCACAGACTTTCCACCATCATTTGTACATGCTGCCTCCTTTTCTGCGAAAGGAAGGAAAAAAACGGATATTACTCACAACAGAGCGATAAAGTCTTTCCTTTTTTCAATGATTCACATGGTGGGGTTGTCATTACAGTCAAAAGGGGGCCTTGAGTGTCCATCCACTGTAGTAATTCAATCCAATCTGTTGAGCAGCTCTTTAAACTGCTTGAAGAAGCTAACAATTGGAAAACATTGTCTGACACTAGGGGGCGCACTGGTTTCCTCACTCACTATTGTTAATCCAAAGGTGAAGGTAATGATGACAATGCAAATAGTAAAACACCCTTGTTTGTTCTTCTGTTATATAAACAAAAACGTAGGGTGTGAGTCACTAAAATATCCTGTTTCTGTTTGCAAAGATTACCCTTAAATACTATCTTTTTTTTTTAAAAATAAAGTACTTTTATTTTGAAAGTTTCTGATGTTAAAGAGAACTCAAACTGTATTTCATCAACTTATATTTGATAACTTTGCAATGCTAGTTTGCAGCTTCAAATCTAAACATTCACAAAATATACTGTATTATAAAATCTAAGCTTAGCAAATAATTATGTTTTTTTTAGATATACATTTTAAAAAGGAAACATAAGATGAGATCATAAAATAAGTACAATAAACACCCAAAAGGGAGTCAGAATAAATAAAAGTATTATAAATTCTCACCTCCATGCCTTTGACCAAATTTATTACTTCACCCAGTGCACCCATTATCTATTGCAGTGTTATTTACTCTCTAATAAGTATGAATTTAGTTCCAGAAATCCACATATAAATACAAATATTGATAAACATACACATGGAAACACCCAACACACACTTGTCATGGATAAACATTAATTTGGTTGAAATCAATTCATTTAAATAATGTATTATAATATCTCATTTTAGATATTTTTTTATAATAGTTTGCTAAATTATAAAATGATAAAAAAACACATAAAAAGTCTCTTATTTTGTAGATTCAAGTCATTATCGTGTGATATTTGTTATACTGATGAATAACCAAATAAATAAATACATAAAGAGATAAAAAAAGAACATTTCGAAAGTAAGTTATAATAATTAACTAATTTATAAAATGATAAAAAATACTTAAAGTCTTTTATTTTGTAGGTTCAAGTAATTATTTTTGCCCATACAACAGTCAAGTGATGGTATGGTGATAAATAACTCGATAAATATATACATACATCGAAAAAAAGATAGTTATATTTATAATATACGAACAAATACAGTTTTTGATTTTATTTCTGACTTGTACATTAAAAAAAGCTGCTATTCTTTTAAAATAAAGTTTTTTTTGCCTCTCTTGTCCCTCGGGGTCTTCCGTAGTATTTCCCTATTTAAACTCCGCTCCTTGTTTTCTTTCCGCCCGCGCGCTTGGAGCAGGTAACCGGCTCCCGCTCCAGTTTCCACAGGTGGTTGTAGTAGTTCCGGGTTTTCCCCTGCACTTTCCCCACACTTTTCCTGGCGTTTTTTGTCCCTCCAAGCCTGCACTGTCTGCTCGGATTTGAATAGACGATGGGAGGCAACGTCTCCGGTGCTCAGCTGCTCCGGTCTGCTGCTTCGGGAAACATCGCCGGGCTGAGGAACCAAAGAGCAGGAATGCCGCTTTTGTTCTAAGGCGGAGGATTCCCGAACCAGTGAATACTTTTTCCTACCCTGGTGGAGTTTTTGAAAATGCCCTTTCATCAGAGGACTGTGGAACCGCGCCGAGTGAGTCGGTTATCGGCGAGGGACGGCTGGAAAGCGAGGGAAGAACCGGGCAAACGCAAAGCCCGACGGCCGGTGCTCTTCTCCTCCCTGGACGAAGTTAGCTGTCACACTTTGACCGGCTTAATCCACCAACTTTCAGACCTTTCCCGGCATGCCAGCGACATCTTCCTGGGCATCGAGGTGGAGGCAGGAGCGGTCTTCAGGAGATCCTGCAGGATCCAGGGGCGCCTGCATTTTCTGCAGGGGGAAGTCCGCAGGTTGGACCCCAAGAAAGTCAAAATCCGTGAGTTTCCACTCACTTTATCAAACATTTTTGAAGATCAAACTCAAAACATCAAATAAAAGTAGTTATTTTAGAGCAAGAATAACTTATAAATCTGCAAACCAAACATTTATATTCCAAATAATACAAAAAAGTCAAATAAATATGATTTCTAATCATTTTAACAGAGACGCAGATGGAAAATCAATTCTGTTCTTCATGTGCTTTTGTGTTGGTTACACATTAACTCAGGCATTGACTCACACTGTTGTGCCTGAGGCAGCAGTGACATCTTATCTCGTGGGATGTAAACATTTAGCAGAATTTCCTATCCAACACTGTAGTTTTTTGGGGGGAGATTGTTTACCTCTAAAGTATTTTGAAACACCTGACACAGAAGACCAGCCCAGATTCCACAGATCGTCCATGAAAGAGGAGGATTTCCGCTCTGACTCACCGGTTTTTGGTCTGTCTCTCAGTCTGTGACAGGTCTGTCTTGTTGTTGGTGACAGTAGTGATTACTGCTGCCACGAACGATTATTTTAGTAGTCAACTAATCACCGATTATTTGTTCCGACTAAACAGGTAATGCATAAAGTGGGTGTAAAACAAACATCTTAACCATCATTAGCTTTAAACTAACTAAAATCTATTTATATTCACTGTACCATTATCAGCGATAATGCTATAGTGATGCTAAAGATGCTAGTGACAATAGCTGAAGATGCTGAAATTGATAGTTGAAAAGCTGAAAATGATGACGCTGATAGCTAACTAAAATATTAGTTAAATGCCAAAGTAGCCTAAAAAATAAAAAGCCCAAGCTAGCCAAAATAGCTAGTATGTAGCTGAACTAGCTAAACTCCAAAACTGCCTAAAAGGCAAAAAAGACCTAATTAGACAAGATAACTAGCATGCAGTTGAAATATTAGCTAAACTCAAAATTAGCGTAAAAAAAAAGAAAAAATCCTAAATAAGTCAAAACGGCTGGCATGTAGCTGAAATATTAGCTAAATTCCAAAGCATCCCAAAATATTTTTAAAAAGCTTGAATTAGCCAAAACAGCTAGCATGTAGCTGAACATTAGCTAAATCCAACCAAAGCAACTTAAAAAATTAAAAAACAGTTTGCATTTAGCTGAAATGAGCCAAACTCCAAAACAGCCCAAAACACAGCGAAACCTGAATTAGCCAAAATAACTAGCATGTGGCGGAAACATTAGCTAAACTGAAAAATGGCCTAAAAAAGTCTAAATTAGCCAAACAGTTAGCATGTAGCTGAAATATTAGCTAAACTCCAAAATAGCTTGAAAAACCTCAATAAATGTTGAAATAGTCCAAAAAGCTAGTATAATGTCATTATAACTTTCAACTTTACTACACTCTGACTCCATATAATATAAAGTAACAACTAATCAACTATTTAATTAGTTGTTGACTATCTTAGAAGTGCAGAAGAGCAGCCCTAGTAATGACTCAGTGGAACTTGTTAGGGGTGAATCAACGTGGACCAGTGGAGCATCCCGGCTCTTCTTTAAATTTTTATACTCGCTTAAGTCATTTGTCGGCCAGATTCTGGAAGTAAGGTGTGGGATGCTGATGCTGCCTCCACCTTTTACTCCTTTTTAAAGTGCTTCAAACACAGCAGTCTGTGGTGTCGCTTCAATATTTGAAAGTTTTTAACTCAATGAGCTTCACAAGCCTTCTGCACGCTCTGAAAGGGTTTAACCCCAGATCCTCCCCGAGAACTAATCTTGTGTTTGCTTTTGATGGCCGTCCCAGCTGTGATGAACGTGCGCCGTTACATCATTTCAGCAGCTTAGAGTTTGCTTGTAAATGTTCTGCAGCAGCTGGCCGCTCTGTCGTCTTCCACTACTGTGAGTCCAGCCCCAGCTCTGAAGGTGGATCGGATTACTGGCGAGGGGGCAACAAGAGGGGGCTCCTTTGTGCTGAGAGGCTGCCAGGAGTGTGTGCATGTCTGGTATCTGCCCATCAGCTCATCGGAGTTCGCCTGGAGATGTTGGCAAAAGAGATTCACTGCATTAATGCTGGTTTATCTTAAGCAGGGGTTTGCAACCTGAGGCTCTGGAGCCACACGTGGCTCTTTGACCCCCTCGAAATTAATAATAAGCAAAACTAAGCAGTCAGAGAAGTTTATTCCACTACAGCTGAAGCACATTTTTTTATTTCTCCACCAGGATCCGGACTACTTTACCTATAATGCTCAGGGATTGCATCTTCTTAGCTTACAAAATCGTGTTTTTGGAGGCAGTGTATCACGATAAATCAATTGGAGGTTAGGTAGCATAGCCAGAATTCATACTTAAGGTGGATTTTTATTTTTGAAAGCAAATTCAAGGATTTTAAGTAAAATTTGTGTTTCAAAATGAGCTGGGATTCAATTTAGATTTGTTAGCTATACAAATTTCTGGCTTCGATGTACCACAAACTGTAAAATATTCAAGTACCAACTACATTTTCTGCATTTAGATGATCTTATATGATATAGGATGTCTTTTATTTTGAAAGGAAGTCAAACGAGCCTCTTAGTGTCGAAAATGTTTAATTTATATAAAAAAATGGCTATTTTATCTTTTTTTAAAATGTTTTCTTTATGCTAAAAAAACAATAGGTTGTCTATATTTATCATAACAGTAACATAAGTACAAATTAGCGTCATATTATTAAATTTCAATCAAAAGTTCAGTTTTAAAAGGTTACTAGAAGTTAGGCTAAAGCCAGGAGGTGAAATGAAATAGACTTAAGGAAAAGTTCTTACAGGTTATTTATGTGGATCATTCAGGAGAGTTTAAGAACCAGAAATAACAGACTAGTGCTTGGCATCAATATCAGATGGTTGGCCTGCATTCAGACAAGAATAAACTGTTAGCGTTGATGAGATTGCTTAAAAATGTGGCACCTTTTTTTTGGCTCGGTTTCACACTGCGCTTTTGAGACCCAATTACCTGGAGAATGTCACACCGGGTCTAGTAGAATAAAAGATAGATATGAAATGTTCTTACGTGATCCAACTCTTTTAATAGAGTGGATTTGAATATGATTTGATTAGATATGATGTCAAAAGAAGTGGGCAGCAGGTTGAGCTGGTACATCTCAACCATTTTTCTCTACTTTTGCTTACATTTTTAGTTTGCTCTATAGTTTGTATTCACACAGCAGTAAACTGGACTATGTTTAATGTGGAGGGAACTGAATCCCAGATTTTCAAAATGGTTCAGAGTTTGGTTCTGTAGAGCAGATGAGCTTTCAGACCCCTAAAAAATTAAGTTAACTTTTAGAGGAAGCAATCACCTTTCCTGACCAAAATATTCTGGTTTGAATGTGCATTTATAAAGCATCTAAGAGCAGTTTGGAGACCACAAGATATTCTGCTAATTTGTTTAGTCTGGTTGTTCCAGAAATGTTTGGAGTTGTTTATAGACCTGTTCCAAATCAATTGGGCAACACTTATTTTGGAATGTACCTCTTTGGACTAAAATTTCTCTAAACCCGTTTGACACAATCTGTTATTTTCCTATTTCCTGCATGTTTTCCAACAAATGGCTGGACACACCTGAACCAGGCTGCAGACTCTTATTGTTTGTGCCTACCAGGTATCCATATTTTTCAGCTTAGCGCTATTTAAAATCAAAAGTTTGAGCTCTTGTATATCTCCCCAATAGACAGTTCCATGACTCCATCCAAAAAGTGCTGAAATGCCTCTAAAATGCTCAGTCTTGTGCTTCAAACCATTGAGTCTGGAGTATATTGACGGCATGTCAAGATATACAAAAGGTGACTTACTACGTCTCGAACGCTGAATGCAGAGCTGTGTTAAACTGGGTGTTTCTTATTTTAGTGCTGAAAAGTAGGTCAAACTGGTGAAGGTTAATTGGAATTGTGGGAGACTTGGGGCTCTCCTGTCAGGCATCAGCTGGGTATTAAAACAGATACTCACACGGAGCAAAAACAATGAGTTTTCAGCTGACCCACTAATGTCAATAGGATGTATTATCCTTCTATTGCACGAAAATAAACGGTGTATGGTGAGCATACCCCCACGCCCTGGATAGATATTTATGTAGTCCTCAGATATGATATTTAATCTGTTTAGGGGGTGCTGCTGTGTTCAAGTGTTTCTTTAAGTGTGGGAACTTGTGCTCTTCTGGTGCTGATGGACGTTGAATCCCTCGAGCGAGTTCCAGGTTTCAGTCACGCTTGGAGAACCTTCTTTAACTTCTCTCTGCCCGTTTGCGGCACTCATTCACTCTGACGGCGTTCCCTCCATTCACAAACGGAGAGCAGTCATTACGCAGTCAGCATCCACAAATTGGTTCCCACAGGGTTTTTTT
>NC_050535.1:8026548-8081425 GCF_002922805.2 Oryzias melastigma
TTTTTTTTAACAGGCCGGTTCTGAAAGCTGACCTGCTCCCATGAGAGACAAAGAAGCTTGGAAGCACAGGAACGGAATAATAGAAGATATTTTTTGAAGGTCTGTGTTAGCGCTGCCACAAACGATTAATTTGTTAGTCGATTAAACTAACTAAAAACTAGATATATAGCATTACCTATGATAATGCTAGTGTGAATGCTGTAAGCTGAATTAGGCCGCTGAAGATGCTAGTGCTGATAGCTGAAGATTCTAAAATTGATAGCTAAAAATGCTAAAGGTGATGGCTGAAATCGCAGAAGCTGATAGCGAGCTAAAATATTAGCTAAATGCCAAATTAGCCTAAAAAACAAAAAAAAAAACCCGCCAAAATTAGCCAAAAATAGTTAGCATGCAGCTAAAATATTAGCTAAACTCCAAAATATCCTAAAAAAACAAACAAAAAAAAATTCTAAATTGGCCAAAATAGCTAGCATGTAGCTGAAATGTTAGCTAAGCTCCAAATTAGCCTAAAAATGAAAATAATCAAAATAGCTAGCATATAGCCAAAATTTTAGTTATGCTCCAAATTTGCCTAAAAAAACTGAAAATTATCCTAATTAGTTAAAATAGCTAGCATGTATCTGAAATATTAGCTTAATTCCAAATTAGCCTAAAAAACTGAAAATAATCCTAATTAGTCAAAATAGCTAGCATGTAGCGGAAATATTAGCTATGCTCCAAATTTAGCCTAAAAAAGCTAAAAATAATCCTAATTAGTCAAAATAGCTAGCATGTAGCTGAAATATTTGCTAAAATCGAAATTAGCCTATAAAACTGAAAAAATCCTAAATTAGCCTAAATAGCTAGCATGTAGCTAAAATATTAGAAACACTCCAAAAAAGCTTAAAACGCCTTAATAAATGCCAAAATAGTCCAAAAAGCTAGCAGAATACCATTATAACTGTCAACTTTACTACATACTCCATATAATATAAAGTAACGACTAATCGACTATTTAATTAGTTGCCGGCTATTTAAATAGTCGAGTAATTGTGGTAGCCCTGGTCTGTGTTACTTCTGCTTGCGAGAGCAGCTGCCGTCTCTCAGGACTCTGTACACACAGAGGAATCTATTGTTGAACTTTTTGTTCTCAAATCCACTTTTCCTTCACCAGGTCGTAACTTTTGGCCCTGCTTGCCGGTCAACACGTTTCCTGTTCTTGTCTCAAACATTTCTACTCACCAGCAAGCAATTTCTGGATAATTTTACCCCATCAGAGGCTGATTTGAAAAGCATCATTTAACTCAGTAAAGTTATTAGAAAGATGTTTATTTTTAGAGTTGTGCATGTGTACACCCTTGTCTTGTGCATAATCTGATGTTGAGTTAATCACAATTTTTGCATTTTAGCTTGAGCCAATTTCAGCTGTTGGACTGTTTACAGTATATTCACTTCTCTTTTCACTCGCTTTGGTGAGCTGAAATCAAAAAGTCTTGAGGTTTAAAAGACTCCATAGTTCCTTCATGTCATAAACACAGATTTTGAAGTACTTTCTGTCTATTTCTCCAGCCTACTTCAGCTGAAAACATCTTTAAACTGACAGTTAGGATTGGCCTTGACCTGATATTTACAGGTTTATTTTATGGACTCAAAAAGGTAATCCTGGGTGGAAAAATTCACTGATGAGATGAAACTGATTTTATTTTTTGGCACCAAATTATAGGATTATTGAATTATTATTGGAAATCCAAATGTGAAAAAAATTACTTTTTAGGACATTTCAATTTAATATTTGAGATGATTTTTATATTAACATTATATCTAAGTTAACCAGGCAACATTTTTTATTTATTTTTTAACATTTTACCATAATTCTTTACAAAGAAAAGTTTGAAATATTTTTGCTTTCAATTAATTTGGAGCAAATCTGAGTTTTTATTTGGGAAATGCTAAGAAAGTATCAAGAAAAAATGAAAAATAAAGTAAGATTCTTATGAAATCTTGATTTTATAAACCTCTAAAGCTCAAATATCAGCATTTTTCATGTCTGGATCACTTAAACAGCCATCTAAAGAAAATTGTTTTTGGTGTTTTTAACATGATCTGGTGGCATTTTTCTGAAAAAGATGAAAAACTACTGTTTTAAAAAAAGATTGTGATGTAGAAAATCAAACACAAACTCCCTGTTCTGAGCCTTCAGCTTTCAGGGAGTTCAAAGGGGGCGGGGTTGCTCCATGTCAATGGTCCCCATACATCTCGGTCAAATTTTTACTACAGCTGCTCTACAGAAACTATGTCCTAAAAACGACTATTTTAATAAAATGGCATAATCATGATTAAAATGTCACTGCGAACGCTTTCACAAAAGGTGTGAATCTTTAACAGCTTGTTTGTGTTTGTGAGTCCATATACAGATGTGACCTGATGCTTCAGCATCTCCCTCCGCCAGTCACTCTTATCTCCTCGTTTCTCATCCTGCCCTTTCATATGGTTTCCAGACCTTTCCTCTTCCACATCTGTGGCCGTCCTCCTCTCTTTGATGTCAGTCCTCCGCAGCACCGCGCTGGCCACAACAGAGACACGACCCCGGCTTCCCGCTCCATCGTCAGCGCGCTCCGTCTCTTTTATGATCGATTTGCAGCCTCACCACACATCTCACTCTTCTACTGTGAATGCACGTTTCGGGCACGCTTCTCCTTTGCATTTTTTTTTTTAAATCTGTCACTGATCAGTAAAAGTTTGACATTTTTTTGAAGCTTTAAATGCTTTCACCAGAATAGTTTGTATTTGAAATCATGTTCAAAAAGGTGATTTTATTTGTTAAAATATGCATTTAAATACAAAAACCCATTTTATTATTTAAAATAATAATCACTTTTGCATATAGCAAAGTTTTAACATATTTTTCATTTTAGCAGAAGAAAATACTCATCTTTATATTTCTTTTTAAACCTTGTTTTATAACTTTCTATATGTTTTTGCAACTTTCTTTGTTGTTGTTTTTTTAAAATCAGTTTTGTTTTTGCAAACGTACATTAATTTCCTGCTTCACTTAAAACTTAAGTTTTTTTAAATGCATTTTAGACATTTTTTCAATAAAAGCTACAATATAAAATCAGATTGAAGTCCAAATTTCAGCCTCCAGCTCTGCACATTTAAAACAATTTCCATAACAAATGAGCATAGAGGTAGGAGTTTGCAGAGCAGATTTGAAATTCGTATAGTATTTAAATGTTTAGGGGGTTTTGCAGAATTTAGATCAGTGCAGATTGGGCTGCTATGAAAATCTAACAGAAAAATGTGCAATAAATGTACAAAATTTAGTGTGTTTATTCCTAATTCTAATAAAGGTAAACTAGGGCTGCCACGATTAGTTGACTTATCAACTATTAATATAGTGACTAATTTAATAGTTGATTAGTCGTTAATTTATATTATATGGAGTCGTATAGAGTGTCGTAAAGTTGAACGTTATAATGGCATTATGCTAGCTTTTTGGACTATTTTGGCATTTATTATGTTTTTTTTCTATTTGGAGTTTAGCTAATATTTTAGCTTCATGCTAGCTGTTTTGGCTAATTTAGGAATTTTTCAGTTTTTTAGGCCGTTTTGGAGTTTAGCTAATATTTCAGCTACATGCTAGATGTTTTGGCTAATTTAGGAATTTTTCTGTTTTTTTTTTTAAGATATGTTGGTATGATAATCTGAAAAGCAGTGAAGTGACTATAAATATATACTTTTCTGTATATCTTTTGAGTAATTATGAGTCATTTTTAATCTAGTAGTTTTTCAGTGAAGTTGTACTAGAGTGAATATCGTTCCTGTTTGATTACTTTAAGGTTAGTGTTTCACGAAAGATATGATATTCTGACCATCGGCTCTAAAAATGGAGAGTCGCCACCTTTGCTTTCGGCAAAGTACATGTTGCTCTACATCCTGTGTAACATTATAGTCTTTCAGTGGTGCGTTCAAAGGGCAGGCAAACAAACGCTCATACGGTTCGTGATGACACCGAGCAGCAGCTGGGAGCTCGTCTAACAGGAACATAAAAGCTATTGTTGAGTAGTGTCGGAGCTCGGACTATAAAATTCCACTTATCCATACACCCTTGGAAAAATTAAGTCACTTTACACCACACACTGACCCAGTCATAAGAACCGTACCACACTACTGACCGCTGTAATGCAAATAAAACCCCAAAAATCTCCCTATCTGCAGGTTAAATGAGTCAAACATGCTGTTGCATGCAGAGTATTTGCATTTTCAAAAGAAAGGTCGGCCTGTAACCCTGTTTATATTTGGATCGCCTGATAAACTACTACAAACAGCTGCTGTCCTGCTCCTTTCCAGGCATAAATTAACGTCCGAGCTTAAAATTCTTCAGCTGTAAAAACAAGACAAGCAACAGTCAGGAAGGCCATGTTTTGGCCTTTCTTCTTGATGTCTGTCGCAGTGTTGGTTGCCCTCCCTCCATATCCAGAATAAACGTCTGAAATGACAACAAATAGATCTGTTTAGTTTGGATTCGGGCAGATATCCTGCTGCAATCCCATGATGGAAACATCAGATTTATTTAACAGCTGTGTTTAGGAGAGGATTGTCAAAAAGATGGGAAAGCCCCACATACAGATGATCATCATTCATTTCCTCATGGAGGGAAAAAAAAAAAATCTGGATCCTGGAAGTTTTCAAAAAAATGAAAAGGAAAAGTCAACTTCCTGCCGTATTTTTGTCTGTGTCGCCGAACAGGAACACAATATTTAGTGCCTAAATCCTGTTGGCACTCAAATAATTCATTCTTATCGAGTTGATCTGGGTTGGATTATTCGTATCCAACCCAAATGATGTGGCTTCCTCCAGTGAAAGCTGTTTTTCTTTGACTTGAACGCATACATATGAATGAAACTCCGTTTATTTCTGTGCAGCTTTTAGTAACTGTCATCTATAAGCATTTATAGTTAGTTTTAGAAACTGTTGATTGGGAAAAAAAACTATTTGGTGGAACAGAGCTCCTGAATTCCAATCCTGAATTTGAAGTACCAAATGTTGCAGTTCCTCAAATCACCACCAGAGGCTGGTTTTAAAAGGGACCATTTTCTATTTGACCCTAATGTTAAAAGTCCAACTTAAGCCAAAAAGAAACATGTGCAGCCAATTTTTGTACATATTTTCACGCTTCTTCTTCTTATAACAAATGTTAAATCAGCTTTTTACCAGAGCTTAAATTTGTGCATAATTAATGGTATGTTGAATCTAATTGGTAGGAGGGTGGAGCCAACAAGCATCTCACCTTACTGTGTTCTGTAAAGTAAACTCTTGTCTGAACGTCCACTTCAGGCTTCATTTTTGTTGCTCAGAATCCTGTGGCATTAGAATTTATCTGTGCAGTCCATTGACTGTATTTGAGAACTGGACTGAGTCACTCCTCCCCCCTGGACAAATAGGAAGTACCTGCTGGCTCCAAGAAATCCTATATACTTCTATTGAGAAGTAAACAGTGTCACACGTTGAACTTTCGAAACATTTGACAGATTTTTCAGAGCCTGCTTCAAGTGGTAGGGGCGTGGCCTTCCAACAAGCTCCTTCCTGATTGGTGAGAGTGGTATAGTAATGTGGACTTGAACCGATTCGAACTTATCACAGCTTACTGATGATTTCTGGTTCCAACGTGGTGGTGTGTGTACTGTGGGAAAAAAATTAATTGACTTGATTTGGGTGGAGCCAGACATACGCCATTTTTTTATGAGTGACGTCACTTGGTCCAGTTCTCACATGCATTCAATGGTTCAATATCTGTAGAAAAACTCGACATTTTACTAATATTTTTTTAAGAATATCCTTTTCTTCAGAATCTTGTGTAGGATTAGAATTGATCTATGCAGTCCATTGACTATATTTGAGAACTGGAGTGAGTGACTCCTCCCCCTTTGGTTCCAGAAGGCAAGAAGTACTTGCTGGCTCCAAGAAAAAGACCCATAGATTTCTATTGAAAAATAAACGGCACCACACGTCAAACTTTCAAAACATTTGACAAATTCTCCCAACCCTGCTTTCAAGTGTTAGGGGCGTGGCCTTCCAACAAGCTCCTTCCTGATTGGTGAGAGTGGTATAGTAATGTTGACTCAAATCGATTGAACCGATTGAACCTATCACTGCTTACTGATGATTTCTGGTTCCAACATGCGTGTATTGTGAAAAATTGACCTGATTTGGGTGGAGCCACAAGTACGCCATTTTCTACTGGTGATGTCACTTGGTCCAGTTCTCATATACAGTCAATGGTTCTATATTTGTGGGAAAAACAAATTTTTAAAGTATTTTCTTTTCTTCTTTGGCACACCCTGTACAGTTCCTATTGATAGGATTATTTTGTTTACTTCTTTGTTTATCACAGACTCAGAACATTTGGTTCAGTGATGTTTCCCTTTTGTCTTTGGAGCTCTACTCTTCATCGTTTGGTGCACTCCCACCTCTCTGTGGTGTCTGTGAAATATGACATGGTGCCCCCTGGAATCCCCATCGACTTAATTATCCTGCGAAAGAGCTTTTGCTGGATTTCATACAGAGACCTCATTGTGTCTTTGTTTATGTGAATGAGAGTGCTCATCTCAGTCTTTTAAATCCTAATGTATTTAGGGAGATCTTAGGACTTTGATGATTCTTGAGAAGAGGCCTGCAAATTTCCCCCACAAAGTGTTTTTGTGTACTTGTACCTTTCATGCTCTTCCACATTAATCGGGACTGTTTTGTTGAATGATTATCAAACGGGATTTATTTCTAACCTGGGGGAGAAAGGAGGTGCAGGACTGGTTTCAGCATGTGCTGACAGAGCATAGCCAGGAGATAAAAAAATTGTGTATTAAAAGTGAAACCAAAAACATAATATTATTGGTAAGAAAAATACATTTTAGCAACTTTAAAATAACTTTTGGGGTTTTTTGGGGCCGTTTTTGATTTCTGCTCGATCGGCTTGTGGTAAAAATGTTGTAACTCGAGTCCATAACCACAACTAACTGTGTTATTGTAGGTTAGCAGCAGGGAGACTTGATTAGCAGTGATGCAATATAATATTCAGAGCTGTATTTTTGTTTCTCGGACAATCAAAATGAAAAATCTTTTGTTTCTAAATAAAACAAAAAAAAGCTCTGAAGGTTTCTGGAATGGACAAACCAAATATTGGCTCTGGACTGAACCATTTTGTGGGTAACTTTTCATAAACATTTGAGGCTGAGGATATTTGTTGGATCAGAGTACAAAACTTTTTCTTTTTTTAACTAGTTTTTACATTTTTCTGCCATTTTAGTACCTATAATTGCCTTTTAATATGAAAATATTGTTTTAATATAAAAGTTTTTCAGAATTTAGTGCTAAAAAGAACAAAAGGACAGGAGGAAAAGCTTTTCCCACCACGCAGGGAGACGGTATTGTCGGAGTCACTGATGGGGATTATGAGGAATATTTTTTCTTACTGCTACAGGATTGTTAATCTCCTTAAGCCCATCTGGAGGCTGTGTGCCCATTCATGCCATTTTCCCATGGATGTGAGGCTAAGATGAGACTGGACAGCAGACGTGTGTTTATGTACATAATGGTCTCACCTGTAGGTTTGAAGGAAACTCGGCTGTTCAGGCGTGTAATTATGGATTGGTGTAATTGCATGTTACTTAAGACAGTTAGATGTTGATGTTTGAGCTCCACTTCGTGATTGTAAATGCATTGTGGCCAGATTTCATCCTCGTTTGATTGAGTGGCTCTATTCCACATGTTGAGGTTTCTACAGATCATAAATATGATATTCTGTAGCTGAAAAACAGTTTTTTTTAAATATAATTTTGGAGTTTAAGTAATATTTCTGCTACATGCTAGCTATTTTGGCTAATTTAGGCTTTTTTCAGTTGTTTAGGGTATTTTGATGTTTAGCTATGTTTTAAGCTACATGCCAGCTGTTTTGGCTAACCTTTTTTTTGTTTGTTTTTTAGGCTAATTTGGCATTTAGCTATTATTTTAACTGGCATCAGCTTCAGCGTTTTCAGCTATTAGCTTCAGTGTTTTTAGGTATCAATTTCAGCATTTTCAGCTGCCAAATTCAGCTTACAGCATTCACACTAGCATTATCACAGGTAATGCTATATATCTGGTTCATAATAGTTTTAAAAAGTTACACTTTTAAAGTTTTAAACATTTAGTTTTAGAGTGTTCAATAAATGTCTATTCTCTTCGGCCCGCGACCTCAGGTGTGTTTGGTCCCAGCTCTCTTCAGGCTGTTTTCGATTAATTGCTCCAACAGTTGAGCGCCATTTTTGTTGCATTGCTAATGTAAGGTTGGGGTTGTGAGGAGCTGTAAGCAAAAGCATGATGGGAAATCGACATAACCATAATTAAAAAAAAAAAAAACCCAATGGGAATACTTTTACAGTAGATCAAAATAAGGCTGGATAGTTCATTTTCTTTGATCTTGAAGTATTAAAAGTATTTCTGACTCAACCCATTGGTGTGTCTTCAGTAATAGATGTTGCTCTCATTCTAACACGTCTCATTGTAAGATTCTTGGAACATTTGTTCTGAAGCTGTCTGACACGACTGCTTCAGGGTGTAGGACACAACCTGTGGTATCAGCGTATCGGGTATCTGCTTTTGTGTCGCTGTCAGTGGCGTCTTCTTGACAGAAGTAGCTTTGGGGAGTTTCACTCAGATTGGATTTACACCACAAGTTAGTGAAAGATCTGCTTTCAAGGTCAGTGATTTATACCTGTTTCTGTAGAGGACCAACCGTGATGGAGCTTTTTAATCTAAGAAATTGTAAAATAAGTTAAAAGTTGCTAAATATGAGTACAAATGGCATTTTAAAATGGGATTGCAGTATTTATGGGTAAGTGTAAAAAAAATGTTTTTGAATCTTATTTTAGTCCAAGAGACTTTTTATTAGCTGCACTGCTAGTTTTAGGTTTGTAGTGTGAGGGCTGTAAGCTAGTGGGAGAATGTCCTACATGTTTTCCAACCAACCTGCCATCGAAGCTCCTTATTGGTCAAACACACCTGATCCAGGTAATCAGCAGCAGATAAGGCAGGGTTTCCGGAAAACCAGCAAGAAGCCGGCCCTCAAGGACCGACTTTGGACACCCCTGGTGTAAACGGAAAGCTCCCTGTAACGGGAAGTGGGGCGGGATTGCTTGGGGTCCTGCCCATAACTCAGAGGCAAATTTTTAATGAAATTCCACCGCTCTGCAGAAACTATGTCCCAGAAAACGACAAGATTTTAGACAATAATGGCATAATCATCGTTAAATGACTACTGTTTTTAAAATTGACCAAAAGATGATCATCACCGGTGAAAATCACTAAATAATTATTTAAAAATAACATATAAGTTAATTGGAAATCTATGCAAAGAAATGTTTTCCTAATAAATTCAGATATGCCGTTTGTATTTGCTAACAGACAATTACCGGTAAGTCAATTTAAAATGTGCTATTCAGTCTGATGTTCAACTGCCTCTTCCACATCTACGCTCAAACATCTCTTCTTTGTTTGATTCGTCAGCCCGATTGGGGCCCACAGCCACTAACAAGCACCACATGAAAGAACCCCCCCCCTCTCTACATCCCCCTTCAGCTAAACACCCTCAAACCCCAACAGCCGTGTGCCCCCACTCTGTCAAAATTTGAACCAAAATCACCCAGTCAGCTTCGTTCCAGCCCCCTTTAGAACCGTTGGAATAACTTTGTGGACGTGAAAAGCTCTTGAATCGAGTTGCAGAGTTAAAAATCCCACGGGGGGTACAAATCTCTGCCCGCTGGAGAGTCTGGAGAGGAGACTGGGAGTCTTTGTTGTGGGGTAGTGGTGACTGGTCTGGTTGAAAATGTCAAATCCCTGAGGGCTGAGAGGAAAAGAGAAATCCATCAATCTTTCTCTTTTTATCGATCAGTCATGTATAAGCGTGGGTCATCCTGCCTGCTTTGCACCCTCTGTTCACTCTGTTTACCATGGAAACAAACATGGGTGTTTTCTTTGACGGATAAAAGTGGAGTCAATGACAAGAGGGCGGCCACAAAAACAATGTGTTCCTATTAGCCGGTCACGATGTTTGATGGAGTAACTGTCTTCGGGCAGAGGAATCAGAGGGAGCGTCTAAACACTTACACCCCACGGCCTCCTCCCCATTTGGGAGCCCAACCCAGCCGGCCTTTCATGTGGTTGTGGGCTCGGGAAGGAAAAAGGATGAGAGTGAAGAGAGGGAGGCGGTTTCAGGAGCAGGGAGGAGGTGACATTCGACTCAGCAGCTGTCTTCATCTCTTTGTTTTAGCTTACACGAGGTGGGGTTCACATTTCTTCAAGGACTTAGAGCAACACAGATTTATGGTTTCAATAGCTTCCAATTTTTAATTTTTTTTTCCTTTGGGCAGAGGGGAGGCGTGGCACTTTGGGTGTAGCTATAAGTTTTGCCACATGTTTGGTTAAGTAATTAAAAGTTGAACCCCAATACTTGGCTAAACGGTTTTCTCTTGAAACAATGATGGTTCTTCCCTTATATGATTCATGTTAGCTCTTAATTTAACTTTTTTAAGGATCACTATCTTTTGTAAAATGATGGCTGAGCCGCACTGAGCTCGGTGAACAGAGATCTAAGCTAAAAGGCGAGGCGGTTGATTTACAGGACACTCTACATTCCTTTCATCATCTGTGCTCCAACAGAAGAATAGGCGGCTTGTAGCTGTATGTTTGCAGTTTTTGGTTGGATAGAATCTGCATAAACATTTACACTTTGATACTTGTAAATTGTCTGGTCTAGTTATTTTGTTCCCATAATCATAACTTTCTCTCATGATGGATAAATTCCCTGCAGAATTACAAATTCCCTCCATTTTTAGTTGATTCTTTCTTTGGGTTTTTATACATCTGCTTCCAGTTTTCACCAAGTCTCACATCTGCAGCTACAAACATGGATATAATACAATATATAATGGGCAAAACATCTGATCTGGACCCAGATTTATGTTATAAAAATACTCAAATATCTATAATAAGGAATCAGAGATGTGCAGATAAATCCTCCTCCACGTATTGTAGATTTTAAAGTAATGGTTTTCTGTTGTGTCAATTGGATGTTTAAATAAAGTTTTAAGACGGGTGCAATGAGAAAATAGGCAATAATAAGTGCAAAACACTAGTTAATTGTGATCCAAGTGGAGTGCAAAACTATAATATAATACAATAATATGACTAATAATAACTTGCACTTTCAAAAAGTAAAAATAGTTTGTAGTTTTAAAGTGTTTTACAGTGCGTTCCTAATTATTGTGTGTGTTGTGTTTAAGTGTTAATTTAAGACACCTGTGATAATTAGTTTGCCAGGTGAGTTCAATTAAAGGACAAACTACTAAAGAACGGCTTTCCACTTTAAGCAGTGAAACATTTTCAAGAAAAATGAGAAAGAAAAATGATTTCTGCTGCTGAAAAGCGGGAAATGGTTAAATACCTTGGATATTTCACAAAAAATTAAAGCGTTTTACTAAACTATTAAGAGATTTGTGGCTGATTCAGATACACATGGGATAAAGGGAGAATGAGGAAGGTTTCTGCCTGATGAATACGTCGGATTTAGAGAGCAGCTGCTAAAATACCATTACAACGCGTTCACTGATGAGTGCCGTGCAGCCCTGGATGGTCCAGATGGATGGAGTAGTGGGTGGTTGGTGGATGGCCGCTATGTCCCAACAAAGTTGCGACGTCAACAAGGGGGTGGTGGATTCATGGTTTGGGGTGGAATGTTGGGGAAAGAGCTGGTCGATCCCTTTAGGGCCACTGAAGGTGTGAAAATGACCTGAAAAGCAAAAGTTCGATTTTTTTGTTTCAAGTTAAAAGCTTATATTATCTTGTGCTGCACAATATTAGTTACTAGCTGCACTGAGATTATCCTGTTTGGCACAGATCATCCTTTATTTTGAAAATAAGTAAATCACATTTTGAGATTTGCGAGGTTATTTTTATATTTTTGCTTTTGTTTGTGGCAAAAATAGACATAATTCAAATTTACTAGTAAAAAAAGAAAGTCATGAATGCAAATCCAAATTTCTTAAAGTAAGTCTATGCGGCTCCTTCTAGGTTTTAATCAGTAGAAAAGCCCAAATGGCTCTTTAACCGTTAAAGGTTGCCGACCTGAAAGTTATACTGTCATTTGCATTGAGTATTTAGAAAATTCACAGAAAAATATTGGCAAAATAATTTGGACTGCCCTGCACCTATTAGGTTGTCATAGTGTGTCCTGTCTTTTTCAGTCAGCATTCCAAAAAAAGTTTATGTTCAAACTACACCTAAATGTATATTAAAAGGCAGATTTCATCCAGTTTCTAAACCCTTTTAGTTCCATTTAGGGCTGCTGGAGCCTATCCAATCACTGTTGGACAAAGGTGGGAGACAATTTGCCTTTCTGTTGCAGGGAAACACAAACATAACAAATATAGATGTTAAAATTTCTGTGCTACAGTATTTAATGAATGGAAATATTTATCAGTGTGCTACAAGGAGGACGAGTGATGCAATCTTTGTTTGGGTGTTGTCTCACCTCATAATGGTAGGTTTATTGTGCAACGGTTGACTTACAAGAATCTGTGTGTGACATAAGCACCCACATAGTCACGGTGTACACCACCAATTTGTTCCAAAACAGCTGATCTGGTCTGGCTTCACGTCGGAGACATAAAGTACCAGCTGTCACAAAGCGCTTCGACAGGAGCCGGGCCGCTGACAGATGACGCTCACCGTTCCTGCTGTGTTTTTTTTTTGCGTGTGTGGTCAGTGCCTGCCTGTCTTTGTTCTGCTTTATCGGTGCTGGTCACTCACTCTCTCACGCGCACACCGCTGCCTCGTGGTGCACAAGAGTTTCAGACTTCCATGTTTCGCTTTGCATCGTCAGTTGTTTTTGCGGTTCGTTCTCATCTGTTAAGCAGAATAGAATGTTTTTCGCTCAATATTATGTTGGTGTCTGAAAGGAGAAGTCGTTCTAGGTTGATGCGTGTTGGAGCACATCTTAGTGTGTTTGTGAGAGTCTGAAACAAGACATCACGTGCCTGAAGAAGTCCTGTTTATTAAGTAAATACAGTAAATACAATCATAAAATGACTTCTTTAAATGTTTTTGTGTCTGGTAGGAGAAAATCAACTGAAATTGTTTATATTTTAAGTTCTTTACTGCCTTTTTTCTTAAATAATGTTTGTTAATTTCAATAAAAGCTAGTTTTTTGGGGTTTTAGCTAGAAAAATTAAGAGAACAAAAGATTATTTATTACAACAAATAGAGATTATAAGTAGGTTTGAGTGTAAATGAAATGACCTCTTTGCATTTTTTGTAATATAAGATCAAAATATCAAATACATTTGCAAAATGAGGAAATAATTTAAGCTCTAAAATAATAGTAATAGCCATAAACAAATCTATTTAGACTCTTGATTTAATTAATTTACATTTGCATGAATTAAAAAAAAAGTTGCTACATGCAACCTTTCTGTTGTTTGGGATTTTTAAAACTCTTATTTTCTTAAAGTCTCACATTCATCTTTTATTGTTGCTACTGGCTCCCTCTCTTCAGGATAATCGCTTCTTCCTGATCATGCTTCAAGACATTAACCATGAACTAAACCCTTTGTCAGCCTTGCGTGACCCAGCATCCTGTGCGAGTTGGCGTTGTCAGCTCCATCCTGCTTCGTTTCCTGCCCGACGCCGTCCTCACCTCTCAGTCCTGCGAGGAAACGCGTTCTCGCTCGGACAGCTGCCTCTTCTAATCCCCTTCCTTGGATTTTTCTCGGTGACCGTCCTGTCCCGTCACAGGATGCCAAGCGACTCCTGCAGTCGTTTCCTGTTGAAGGGGAAAAGCAGAAACAGCGTTGATGAATTTGTCTGCAGAAAGTGTTAGCTGGAGGTTTACTTGTATTTTGCGGGATAAGATAAAAGCGGACAATGAAAACCATCAATTATGCACAATAACCTTTAAATCTTTGAATATAATTGAATTCAGCCATAAAGTGAGACAGATGAAATACTTCCATCAGATTTGGAGGTTAAATTTATTTTTTCAAGATGTTTTGAAAACGGATCAAAGAAAATTCCTAAAGATGAGAAAACTTACCTCCAAATGCATCACTTTTTTTTTAATAATTGTAATTCTAAAGATGGAGGACTTAAATCCAGACCAACTTTTTGACTCCCATGCTAGTAAGCATCATTCCTAGGTTTTTAGCCAAACACCAAAAATACGTAAATGGGTCAAAATGATGTCAAAATGAAATCAGGAATTAAAAACCTGTGTGAAGGTGAGAAGAAAGCTGAGAAGAAACCAGACAAAAAGAAGAAAACGAAAGTTATGGGGTGACTGGTCCAAAGCCTGTGGTAATGGGAACTCGCTGCAGGGAAGAATCCAAGCTTGATTTATTCAGTCACGGGCATGAAAAGGTAAAGAGAGGCAGGAGTTTCATTGTGAGATGAAAGGTGTATAGAGGAGGAGTGAACGCAAACTTGATACACTGGGAGGCACAGTTGACAGTCATTTAAAAAAAAAAGTTGCATTTGTTTGCAAACACACAGCTTCTAGTGACAAACTGATTGTTGGAGAAGTTTGGACAAATTTGAATTAAATTAAGGCTTTTTTGTGCTTTTGGTTCAGGATAGTTCTGCAGTCTTGATTTGAAATGAGATGGTACACTGCAAAACTACATTTTAAGAAGGTAAACCGATTTAAGAAATAAAATTATTTTCTGTCTTACAAGAAAATTGGCAAGAAAGTTTTTCAATAGCTTAGTAATATTAGTTTATTAGAAGGCATGTGACTCATTTTTTTTCTTATAATATTAATTCTTGTTACGACTATTTTTCTTACTCCATTGGCCTATTTATTTATATATTTGCTTATTTTAGCAATTTCTTAATTTATATATAGTGAATGTATTTGCAGTGTTCACACCTTTATATGATTCACTTTCACATTGCACTTTTGAGTGTGAACCAAACGGTCTGGATTCAGATGTTAGAAGGGTCCTACTGAGTACTGACCAGGAAGGAAAAAAAGTTTAAGGAAGAAAAAATGTGATTAGATTGTCTAGATATGAGACAGTTCTTAATGTTTTATTTTTTGACTGAATACGAGAACTGGAATAAGTGACCCCCCTCCCCTTGGCGTTCCAAACAGGAAGTACGTACTGCTCCAAGAAACCAAAATCCCATTGGCCTTTATTGAGAAATAAACAGCCAGTGTTCAGTCATTTTTCACATGTTCTTGCTATATTTTTTCTGTAGTTCAAGTTATCCAAGTTATAAACTGACCAATCAGATGCCTCAATAAAAGCACGTGGTCTCACGTCGAACGAATTGACAGATTTTGTGTAGTGGTAGAGGTGTGGCCTTCTAACAATCGTATCATAAATATCAAGGATAAGTATCATAAATAAATGGCAAATTAATTGACTTCATTTGGTTGGAGCCGGAAGCTAGTCATGTGACATCACACTAACTGTGTCCAGTTCTCATGTACAGTCAAGCACCAAAGTTTGTTGTAATGTCTAAAGTTAAGATGAGCTTTTTTAATTGAATATTAAAATAGTCTAAGCCTTAATTTAATAGCCGATTCATTCCTTACTTTATATTATTTAGAGTCAGAGTGTAGTAAAGTTAAAAGTTATAATGCCATTATGTTAGCTTTTTGGACTATTTTGGGATTTATTAAGGTTTTTCAGGCTTTTTTGGAGTTTATCTAATATTTCACCTACATGCTAGTCGTTTTGGCTAATTTACGCTTTTTTAGATTATTTTGGAGTTTAGCTAGTATTTCAGCTTCCTAGCCGTTTTGGCAAATTTAGGCTTTTTTTATATTATTTTGGAGCTTAGCTAATATTTACCAAAAGGCTATCTATTTTAGCTAATTAATTAAGGCCTTTTTGTTTTTTAGGCTCTTTTGAAGTTTAGCTAATAATTCAACTGCCTGATGGCTGTTCTGTCTACCTTAGGCTTTTTTTTTCAGTTTTTTAGTCAAATTTCATTTAATTTATATTTCAGCTGTCTATCAGCTTCAGTGTTTGCAGCTATTAGCGTCAGCATTTTCAGCTATCAGCTTCAGTGTTTTTAGCTACTAATTTCAGCATTTTTAGCTATCAGCACTAGCATTTTCAGATGAATGGAAGGGTGGATATACATTTTCACCACCCTATAAATGTTCATAAATCTTGACTACGTTCCTCAGACTTTTTTTTTTTTTTAAACTTATTTAACCTCTTAATGCCTAATGTTTCAAATATGCAACAAACCACTTCGGCTTCATAATTACCAAAATTTAGCATCTACTTAAACACAAAAACATAAATTATTATATACTTTTTTCATACCTGAATATCAATTCAAGCGTTAAAGGGTTAAAATTATTATTTTTGTTTTAATGCATACAATATTTCATGTAGTTTTAATTCTGTACTAAGCTAACTCATATCTGAACCTCTCCTATGTCTGCTCAATTTGAAAAATATTGCATCTCTTGTGGTTTGTTTTAATTTTATATACCTTGACTAACTATGAATTTGTGAATTCGTCATAGTTTAACTAAAACAGATGCTTCTCAGCTGTGCACTCTGACCTTCTGCCTTTGCAGGAACTTTAATTTTAATTTTTCTTACATTTTTAAAAGAAAAATAAAGGTTTCTATACATTTTCTTACATACCTGCATTCAATTTTGCATCTGCCAAATGTATCTAAATCCCTTTTTCTCCTTTTTTTTTCTCCCCATGACGATTCTCCGACTGCTCTCTGCCCCTTTCTCCATAACTCATCAGGTAAGTGCTTTATTTATTTGACACTATCTCGTCCCATGTGACGATGTGTCCACTTATTTACAACTCTGTGCAGTTTCCTCTCAGGATCAAGATGTTTTGGATGGGTCCAGATGTTAATGTAATGTTCTTTATGTTTGCCATTTATGCTTAAAAACTCCCTGGATGGTCATTTTTCAAGCGTTTCTGAAGGATTTCTAGTCCCAGGGAGCATTAAGATGTATCTAAAGAAGGGCGGGGAAGGTTTAAGTGTTTCCTTGGTTTTTGGTGGGTTTTGAAGGCAACAAGATGGGAGGGAAACCTAGACTAAAACATCATATCTGTCAAGTGTGAGAAGGAATAAACCATTCCCAGCCCAACATATAAGTCCACAGTTGTGCAAACTTGGTACTCGCTGACTTGCTCTCACAGCCCCATGACCCTTGTTGCTTCTTCTCCCACTGGTTCCCTGTCCCGACTTGTCTGACAAGTGTGACCGACCACTTAAATCTGGAGATTTATGTGCTTTTCACTGGGAAAAATGTTTTTGTAAGGAAGTGGAGCCTCTATTTCTGAGTGATGAAAAGTTTGGGAAGTGCAGGAAAAGGTCAGGAAGGGGTTGAGTGTCTTTATGTCAGTCAGTTTACTGTTGTTTATTTCATATTTTTACCAGAACAGTTGAATTTTTAATATTAGTGTTTTGACGCTGGGGGTTTTTAAATGTCTTTGAGACTTAAAACTGTGTCTGAATCTAAAGTTTATTATAAAATTCAGCTTCATGTTTGACTTTGACAGGAAATGCATCATATTGTGCAAAGCTGGGACACTTCAAGCATGAAATCATATTTTGGTTGTCAAAGTTTTGACATATTTTATGGAAAAAAATATATAAAAATTTGGAAAGCTTTTATTTTGAAGGAGCAATTGTTCTCTAAAATCTGGATCTATAAAGAGGAGTTTAAGGAGTTCTTCTGTGTGGACAACACCCACAGATAACTCTGTTTACACCACGGCTTTACCCAACACTGAGCTGTGTGAGTCACTGCTATAGTTTTGGTCTGAAGATTTTATGACTGGACTTTTATTGGAGGTCTGGAGACTACAAATTGAAGTTGGTAAAAGCATCAGTCATCCGTCCCTTCTTATGTGGAAGTTTTGTAAAAAAGTTGATCATTTTGGTTTTCTTTTTAAGCAATGACTTGATTTCAAAAAGTTGATGTTTTTATTGGCTTGTAGAAAGCCTCAGCTGGAACACAAGTTTCCAATATTTTAGGAATTTGACCTAAATTGAGAACTTTCATGGTCTCATCTGTTGTTTGAAGTGTTGGCTGTTAAAGAAAATCTGTCTCTGTTTACCAAGCAAATACTGAGATTTCCAATGAAAACGGCCAATTAAATTCAGAGTTGGGCTCGTAAAACAGTGAACAGAAATGTTTTTTTCTTCTTCTGAAGTCGGGGTTAAACAGACACAAGCTTTCATGAAAGATTCTTAAAAATGTCTGTAATACAAGCGGATTTGGAAATAGAGAAATGCTGGTTTGCTGGTAAAATTCAATAAAAAATTAGCAGTTTTTAATAGAAGGGACAATTTTCTGAGCAGCATTTTGTAAAATTATGTGCAGAAGTGCAAACTGTGAAGGCTTTTCAGACACATGGAATTGTGGTATAAACACACCTGCAGCCACAAACCCAGAAAGACCCGACTGAGCTGGAGCTCTGTGGGTGGGTGGCCTCGACTGGTGGCCTTTGGCTTTGAATTGGAGGTAGGCCCAGAGTTTGTGTTCCTCCCCCTAAGAGAGACACAAAGAGAGGCTGTGTTTGAGGAGAAAGTGAAGGAAAGAGGGGTGAAAATACTGAAATGGGGTTGAAGAGGATGACAAAGAAAAAAGGTGAGAAGATGGAAAAGAAAGAAGAAGGATAGAATAGGGTGAAAATTTTGTTTTTGGTGTTTTTAACCAATTTTTCTGATGATGGAGCACAAATAAAAAAAATGCTTTTATTGGTGTTTCTTTTTTCAAATTGCAAATCAGGGGCAGACAAAAAAATGTTACTTAAAAAAGCTTGTAGCTGTGATGTAAGAACTATAATCGGCATGTTTTCCTCATCTTGGCTCAAAACTCTAAAGCATGGTCTCTCCAATATTTCTTGCCACTTCTTGCTGCACTGGTAATGTTTTGTTGGGGTATGAGGGGCTGTAAACTAACGTATAGCTCAGTTATGGGTGATGGAAAAGGGGGCGGGGTCGCTCCACACCAGGGGTACCGCCCACAACTCTAAGGCAAACTTCCAATGAGCTACTGCTGCTCTGGAGAAACTAGAAAATGACAAAAAATTGGCTAAAAGCGGCATAGTCATAATTAAAAGACTACTGGGAATGATGGAAGTCTATCTTTAATGTGCCTCGAAATCCCCGCCACATAACCGTTTGGAGTCTGTGCAACAACTGCTGATCTGGATTCTGCTCTTAAATATAAATCTAGTCGGATGACTCAATTGTGGAGCTGTTTTCCTGGATCAGCATCTAGGGAAGTAAGCTTGTGCTTTGGAAGGCGATTGCAGGCGTGATCGAGCGTGTGTGCTGGTCTCAGTCCAGCGCTGAGAGGAGCTTAATGTACTGATGTGAGCCAGCATAAGACGAAGGACGAGTTCAGGATGAGGCCCATGTTTTGCCTCGGAGTGTGAAAGGGCAAAAAGCCAAACTCAGAGGTTTTGGCTATTGTCACGGCGACAGACGTCCTGCTTCATCAGCATCATTTCTTTGTCTTGTCATTCTTTTATCACTGTCCTCTCGATATCAATGTTGGCCTAAAACTGCAGGAAACATCCACACATTGTCACGTTGTGGGCGAGGGCCACCCAAACTCCAAAGGGGCTACTGTTCTTCCACACATTCTGCCTTTTATTAGAGTTTTCCTCTCTCTGAGTTCCTCCTGTATGCTTGTTAAAAAAGCTTGTTATACGTAAACACGTAGCACATAATAGTCACGCCTCTGGCCCGTAAACTCGCATGTGCTGCAGTGTTCCCTTCACTGCTGAGAGGATTTTTTTTTTTTTTTTTGTGTGGATGTTAGTTGTAAACATGTGCTGTCAGACACGCCGCAGAGGGCCGGCCCCTGTGGGGTTTGCTAGGCAATCTGCCAGATGGGTTGCCAGAAAGGCTGTCAGTGCAGGAGCCAAACTTTCTTTTTTTTCCTGAACTTCTGCCTGACTGTCCAACTGTCACCCCTGGATTATGCAAAAATATTTAATGGAAGTCCATTTTTTGGTTTAAGAAAGCAATTTTAATTCAAAAACATATTTAAATTTGTCCTGAAATGACAGTTCACTTAAGGTGAGTTTGTCTGTTTTGACACCACTTAGCAACTAAGAGGGATTCATATTTACACAAAACATGTGAATAAGCAGGGGTGGATGGTGGTGTCGTGGTTCAAATCCAAACTGGATTCTCCCTGTGTGGAGTTTGCATGTTCTTCCCGTTTGTGCTTGACACTAGTGCTGCCACAAAAGATTATTTTAATAGTCGACTAATCTTCAATTATTTTTCCAATAAGTTGACCAATCGGGTCGTGCGCAAACTGGATGTAAAGCACACATCTCAACAGTCATTAGCTTTAAAGTAACTAACAACTACATATATAGCATCCTGTGATAATGCTAATGTGAATGCTGTAAGCTGAATTTGGCTGCTGAAGATGCTAGTGCTGATAGCTTAGAGGCTGAAATGGATGAACTGAAGCTAATAGCTAAAATAGCTGAAGCTAATAACTGAAAACGCTGAATCTGATAGCCAGCTAAAATATTAAATGTGAAATTAGCGTAAAAGGCGGAAAAAAGCCTAAGTTAGCCAAAACAACTAGCATGAAGCTGAAATATTAGATAAACCAGATTAACCAAAATAGCTAGCATGTAGCAGAAATATTAGCTAAACTCCAACATATCCCAAAAAAACTGAAAAAAAACTCTAAATTAGCCAAAACGGCTAGCCTGTAGCTGAAATATTAGCTAAGCTCAAAAATAGCCAAACTGAAAAAAAAATCTAAATTAATCAACTTAGCTAGCATGTAGCTGTTATCTTAGCTAAACTCAAAGATAGCCTAAAAAACTGAAAAATCCTAAATTAACCAAAATAGCTAGCATGTAGCTAAGATATTCGCTGAACTCCAAAATAGCCTAAAAAACTGAAAAAAAACCTAAATTAGCCAAAATAGCTAGCATGTAGCTGACATATTAGCTAACCTCCAAAATATCCTAAAAAACTGAAAAATCCCAAATTAACCAAAATAGCTAGCATGTAGCTAAAATATTCGCTGAACTCCAAAATAGCCTAAAAAACTGAATAAACCCTAAATTAGCCAAAACAGCTAGCATGTAGCTGAAATATTCGCTAAACTCAAACATATCCTAAAAAACTGAAAATAATCCTAAATTAGCCAAAATAGCTAGCCTGTAGCGGAAATATTAGCTAATCTCCAACATAGCCTAAAAAACTTAAAAAATCCTAAATTAGCCAAAATAGCTAGCATGTAGCTGACATTTTAGCTAAACTCAAAAATAGCCTAAAAAACTGAAAAATCCCATATTAACCAAAATAGCTAGCATGTAGCTGAAATATTCGCTGAACTCCAAAATAGCCTAAAAACTGAACAAAAAAGCTCAAATTAGCCAAAACAGCTAGCATGTAGCTGAAATAGTTGTTAAACTCCCAATTTATAAATAATAATAAATGCCAAAATAGTCCATAAAGCTAGCAGAAGGCCATTATAACTTTCAACTTTACTACACTCTGACTCCATATAATATAAAGTAACGACTAATCGACTATTAAATTAGTCGTGGACTATTTTAATAGTCGATTAGTCAACTAATCGTGGCCATCCTAGTGACACTTTGGCTTCCCCCAACCGGTCCCAAAAACAGGTCTCATAGAGTATTGGTGACTTTAAATGGTGCTTTTGGTCTGAACATGTGTGTTTTGTATATCTCTGTGCAGCCTTTCAGTAGATTGGCAAACTGTCCAGGATGTCCTCCGCCTTTGACCGATTTGTAGCGGCGTTAGAAATCCATAATCATACATACACGCACACTCTGGCAGAGAGATCTCCATCTTGCTATTTAATATCTAAAGTGAAGGTCAGCAAGAACATTATGTACCATTATTGAGGGTGTTTTTTTTTTTTCCATACCAGCATAATGAATCATATTCGAGCATATAGACCTGATCCTTCCTCTGGTCAAAGAGTTGCTCTGAAAGTATTGCCACAACTTTGATTTCGTAATCAGTTCACTTCTACACAAGCAGCTTTTAAAGTATGCGGGAAGGAACTGTCATAAACAGGTTCTTCTGTTAGATAACAACGAAATACTGAGTCATTTTTTTTCAGTTAATCAGTTAATAGATTTAAAAAAAAATGTATTGAACTTGGAAAAAAAAACATACATTGATATTTCCACTTTTCTCTTTCTCGCATTAAAATTTAAGCATAGCTATATTACTAAACTTAAAAACTCAAGTTTCATTAACTTAATCCAATAAAGTCTCTTACATCGTCGATTCATTGTTGGTACCACCCAGATATTTAAGAGCTAACAGACTCGGTGACTGAGTAACGGGTGGTAACCATTTGTGAATGTGCAAGAACAAATAGGTCCCTTTGGAGCAAAACATCATCATATTTACGTTGTAACTTATTTTTCCCAATGCTGATGGAATTAAATACATATTCATATCATCCAAATAATACTAATTAATTTTTGAATAGATGTGGGCCAAGAATCGATCCTTGTGGAACTCCAGCAGTAATTGACAGGTGATATTAACAAATATTTCATTGTTTTAGGCCTCTTCATAGACGGATAGATTCAAATTTTAGATGTTGTAATTTAGTGAACAAAAATCTCACAGGTCTAGGGTGTAGTTTTTGATTAAATGTGTCTGACAACACACCCAACACCACACCTTCTATGATCCGTGCATGAGTTTGGAAATGCGTGTAAAGCGCACATGCAGACCACATCTGGCTGCAGGTCTGCTGTTCGAGTCCCGGCGTTCAGGCGTGACTGATCAGGAATGCATCGACGACCGCACCCTTTCTCTCCCTCGGCCGCTGGACGCAGGCCCGCTGGGCGTGTGAGTGAAGGCCCTTCTTGGATTACACGTCCATTCTTCAACTCCGCACGGCCACTCCTTTGTCAAACTTTAATTCTTTGGATTTTTATCCTCTCGGAGTGAACCAGAGAGAGTCTCTTGAACTTGGCCGCAAACATTGTTGTGCTGCCTTTTTAATGCTGGCAGTTTCCTAGATGTGGCTCAGGTGCTCGATCATGTATGCCCCATTTTCCCATGTTTGTCACAAAGGAGCACTTTAGAATCAGCTGAGGGTTTAAGATCAGTTATCCGCTTCCTGTTTTGTCCTTTTCTCTAAAAAATGCACACCCTTACCAATTTTCTGTCAGTTTGTCACCAAATATTAGCAATTGAAATGCTGGAATAATAAGCCACATGTCACACATGACTCCAGGGGATTGAAGCAGATGAGTGCAACACCTCCTGTGTGTTTTGTTTCTTTAAATCAACTCCTTCACTGAGGCCAAAGATAGGCCTTGAATGTTTGAAATAGCTTTGTTATCACTGACCGAGAGCTGCTATCTCTCTCCGTGTACAAACACTAATTAGCGCATAAACTTTCCTTCCTCCAGGCAGTGAATCTGTTTATATACTGCAATCGGAGCGAGCCAGCCACTCTCAAATGAAGTGACACACACATGCTCCCATTTTCTGGCTCATTTAACCTCGCCCTGAGGATTTGTGAGGCTTTGAAAACTTTGGGAAAGAGCCCTTTGTGTGATGGTGCCCCCATGTGGCAGCAAACTGTAAATACATGCAGAAAATGTGGATGTTGATTTACACATTTGATTAAGAAAGTGGAACAAAATGCAAAATTTACCTTTATTTTCCTCTTAAAATTAAAGATAAAGTTACAGACTTAAATTTCCAGATCATTCTGACTGAAGTGAGTCTTTACAACACAAAACGAAATGTAAGTATTTTGAATACCTGGATTCTTTGAAAAACAATATTTTTATGCTTTTGTCATATTTAAAACATTCAATTTTGAATGTAATCAACAAGAATAAATAAGTGTACGTTTTCTAATCAGGCTTGATAGATTCGGTCAGCAGGGGGCGCTGCCTGTGTGTAAAATGAACCTTTTTGAACTGAAAATTTTACTTAAACATTTATGTTTATTTTGCATTTTCTTTTTGTTAATGTCACTTTTTTTAGGGAAATATATTTACCAGAGGAAAAGTAGAATTTGGACCAACTCTGGTGAGGATGCTGTTGAATGTGGTAATAATTGAAAGTAAAAATATATTAATAATCTATATAGTAATTCAAAGGTAAAAATCTAATTGATGAATACATTTACTGCAAGTTTATATAAATAAACCACATAATCGATTTAGATTTAGTAAAAAAAAGTTATAAACACATAAAAGGATTTTCTAGAAATTACAAAATTAAAAAATTAATCATTTGCTTTAATTAAAAAAAGTCATTAATTGCATTAGCAATATTTGCTAGTCGCTTACAAACACTTGTTTTTGTTTCCTTGCGGTTACGAAACTAAATATTGCTAGAGGGTATTTGTTCGTATTAGTCATTTCCGCCTTCTGAATAAACAAATCTGACATTATTTTTAATAAAACTTGTGTATTTCTTGAGATTTTTGTGGTTATGAATAAATGAAAGTGTTCAAAGTTTAGTTTTGGACTATAAATTTACACATAGAATTAGAAAAAGACTTGATATCAGTGATACAAATGCTGATTTGTTTCACTCAGAAAGTTAAATTACAAGAAAAAGTGATGTTAAACCAAATTTTCCACAGATCTAAATTATTTAAAATGTATTAGTGTCATTAAAAGAGTTGTAAAGGAACTTTTTACATAATTACTTTACGTAATGAAACCATCGTTAAGAATGAACAATGTACAAACATAAAATTTAATGAATGTATTTTTTTATTTCCCTGTTGTTGTCTGTCAGGAACATGATGTGCCGTTTTTCAATGAGGAATGACGAATCCCGTGCAGGAAAAAGTACATGTTTCTGCTTGTTTAGCCGACATTCCCACACATGGAAAACACGTTTATTTAGGAGGGAGTTCCTCCTCTTCCTCGTAAAGATTCTGTTACCCCCTGAAGGGGCTCAGCGTGGAACAAACATCGCCGAGGTGTTTGTGACCCACTTGTGATTTACAGGTGGTTTCTTGCCGCGTCTGGTCAGGCTGGATCAGTGTCAGGTGCGGCCGGCCTCTCATGTAGGATCGGGTTGCCAGGTTACCCGATCTCCCCTGTGTCATCGTTTAGAGAGACTCGGAGAGGGTTTTTTGGACTTTGTGGTGTTTAGTTTAAGGGCTGGGTATCAAGTTAAATATTTTTAAAGCACAAACTCACGACTATCAAGTATGGAAAGAATAATATTCATTCGAAATCAACTTTTGAAGCCTTTAAAAAACATTTTGTCATTGAATTTTACTATTTATAATGTGTTATAATAGTCTTGTTATTAATATTTTTTAGAATCTGAATCAAAATAGTCAAATTTAAATCAAATTTACACGCCCCCTCCTTTAAAAATTGTATTTTAGAAAGTTCTTGTGACATTTTTCCTCATGATAAATACATATATAAATGAAATTAAGCTTAAAACTGCATTTTTGATTATTTATTTATTCAGATCATTGTGAATCCGGAGCTGACAAAAGAATATGGTTTGAAAAAGAGCGTATTTATGGGTTACAAGTTCTCTGCTCTCAGGAGAGGGAAGAGGGGGCGGGGTTGCTCCTTCTCACCAACTGTGAATTTCTGAAAAACTACTGCAGAAACTGTGTCACAGCTTTAAAAAAGAGGATCAAAATGGGTCTTATTCTAAACACTAATAGAAAATTTAGTTTAGTGTAATGGCTTTAATGTTCAAATTTCTTTTATTTGTTATTTCTCGTCACCATCTGTGTGAGAAATGTCATTAAATCGTTAACCATTTAGCTTCCTTTCAAATCTTCTTGTGCCTCAGATTTCCCCAAATTCTCCGATTTCATGTAATTTTGCTTTAATCACCAGGTAGCTCCGCCTTTGACGTTTCTTTTGGTGTTACAGCGACTTTTTAGCCTTTTGTTCCCCGTTTGGATGAATGCCAGAAACAGGTTTTCTTGACCTGCATTTTATGGTTAACGTGGAGCTTGTTTAGTATTTTTATCCTCTCACCGTGAAGCTCTCGCTTCCAGCTGAGCTGATAAAATCAAGTTCACCTCCATGAAAGTATTCAGCTGAACAGGCTTTCTTCCTTTATGCCAGCCTGCATGTCATCAGGATGAAAGGCTGCAGCTTTTGTTTGTTCATGAAATTCTTTTTTTTTTTTTTTTTAACAAAAGCAGTTATTTTCTAATGTTGCAGCTCTTACTTAACATATAAAATAGTTTGATGTTTACCAATATTAGGCTCTTTCATGTTTAGATTAACTTAATTAATGTAATTATTTTGTTTAATTAAAAAGCTTTTTTTGTAAAATAATTTTCTCTAAAACTACATTTAATTCACAAGTTCACAATTTTGGTGAATTTCATATTTTTTTGTCAGATTTCTATCATTAAAAGCACAGCAGAGTAGTTGGGCCACCATGAAAGAAAAAAAGGTTATTATATGGGAATAAAGTTTTAATATTATGTAAAACAGTAACATTTTCAGAATAAAGTTAAAATTGTATGAGAATAAAGCTGTACAACTATTAGAAAAAAGTCAACCCTTAATTAGAATTAAATCTTAAATTTATGATTAAAAAAAATTTATTTTACAAGGAAAAAGCCATGTATTTTTTTTTTTTAATGAAGCTGCAATTTCATCCAAATAAATTTGTACATTTATAAAAAACGTAAAGCAGATTCAGCGACATTCTTGAACGTTGTGATATTCACCTGATTTCTCTGAATTGGTATCTTAAGATTGTCTTTGGGGAAACATTTTAAAAGCTGAAAGAAATAATTTTTTTTATTGAAAAAGCTTCAGTCTTTCCTTGTAATATTGTGACTTTTTAAAGAATAACTTGGTGAATTTTTTTTTAATAGTCGTTAGTGTTTTTCCTCATAAAATATAGACGTTGCAACGTTGTTCATATAAACGTGGATAAATAAAAGTTTTTTAACAAAGTAGTGATTATAGTGAACAAAGGGGAAATTTACATTAATAAATAAAAACGTTTTTTTTAAGCCAAGAATCAAGACTCATTTTTCTTAATAAATAAAACATTTTTAGTTTTTTTTTTTTTTTACTTCTTTTATTAGAGAGGGAGTAGTTTGATGTTTGATAGTTTAAATTGATGTTTTAATTTAATACGATAAATGCATATTCCCCTCTTTAAAGCTCCTCATTCGAATGTTTTAAAAACTTAAATTCAGATTTAGTTTAAAGTTTAATAAGGACATGATTTTTTCCTATATTTTGAAACAAATTTGTTAATATTTTTACAGTTGGAAGCAGAAAAGTGGTCCAGCTTTTGTAAATCTCTGATGCAGATGTCCAAATGTTCATATATTTATTATTGTCTATGCGGTCAGATCATGAAATAATTGTGAAGTTGAGCAGATAATTACTGGAATTTTTACTTCGTTTCCACATCTGGAGCATCATCTTGTGCTTTCATGTTTTTAATTTCTCTACAGTTACAGGTTAATCATTAAAAGGCCGTATCCTCATGAGTCTTCATGTAGACAAAGGTCGTATAAATGTGCTGCTTCAGCAGGAATCCTCAGACAGGGAAGGAAATAGAAAACAGGAACTTGTAAGTTGTGTTTATTCAAATATTGGATTCATTAATGGATTTATAACCAGAGAAAATATGTATTTATTTTTTGATTAGGATTGTACAGGCAGAAGCTTAGAGGGGCTGATCCGGGGTTCCTGGGAGGATCTGTGCACGATTGATCGTCACACCTCTGTGGTCACATGCACCCTTCACTGTTACACTTGGGTGGGAAAACTGCACCCCCCACAACAACCTGAAGCAGATTTTTGTACATTTTTAACTCATTTTAAATATTGATTGAGTGTGTTTTGCAGCAGATTTATGACTAAAGTTTTTGAACATGTCACAACTTGTGCAATAAACAGACAAAAACATTCGTCACCTCAAATCAAGAAGAACTTTTTGACTCATCCAAGCATGAAACTTGACATTTTAAAGGGAATTTTAGAGTAATCATGACTCAGTTAGTGGGGTTGACTGTAAACAGGGAATATAGTTCAAGCAAAACTGCCTGAGGGGTCGGAGGTTAACGTGGAGCGAAACAAAAACAGGGGAGGTGTGAAAGGAGGGAAGGTGGAAATGAGGCGTGGCTGCCGTGCTGGTTAACAGAAGGACAGGAAGGCTAGAAAACAGGCATGGAACAAGGAAGAAGGGATGGGCTGGCTCAAGTTTCAGCGCCGAGTATTCAAGGGTTGGGTGTAATTCTAGCCCTGAACTCCCCGCACAAATTGACAACTCTTGTAGTCACACATTTGCAGTCTGGAGGAGTCACCAGAGAAGACTGAAGGAGATCTTCACCTACAATTTATGTTTTTTATTTAATTCTTCTGAAGAACCAGTTTTGGTTTCATTCTTGTTCCGATCGCCAGCCGTCGGCACCTGTTGATATTATTTTAACGCCGCTGCTTATTCCACATTCGCCGCTGAAAAAAAAAAAAAAAAAACAACTCTGGAAGGGAAAAACAGGATTACAAAGAAGCAAACCAGGAAGTTTTTTCCGTTCGGCCTACGTGAGTGTGTTTTTGAGCATGCAGCCGCCTACATTAGGCTGGGAAATAACCTGAAATATCGCGGACCTTTAACCTTGTGGAATTGTGAGGGTCGCATGTCACAGCATGAGCCAACAAGTGGGGATAATGGCTTCCAAGAGCGTGCATGGATGTAAACAACAACTGCTGGAGTGTCATGGTTAAGGAATATCGACTGTGTTGAAACTTTTTGACTCACTTGACTTCATAAAAAATGATTTAAAGTCTAGTTGGATGACTTAATGGAGTTAGATGCTGACTGAGTTTCAGTGGCAATGTTAAAACCCGAAACTAAAAGAACTAACTTTAAGTTTTACTTTATATTGGAAAGTGTTTCCATTTCTACACCAAAAGGGGGTAGTGTTTGAGGATTTGTATTAAAAGCGACCCTTAAAAGACCGTTTTCTTGGACGAGGATGAAAGGAGGCAGGAGATCTGCATCCTTCCACCGGGAGAGACCGGCAGGTTTGTCGCGGGCTCTCAGCTGGCTCAGCTTGTCCTCGCTGTCCGAGCACAGGAGACGGATCTTCCGGAGCCAACACGAGCTCCACGTTCCCAGCCACTCCGGTACTCACCCCGAAGGCTCAGACAGAGATGAGGACGACGATAGCTGGGTGTACAAGCCTCAACACAAAATAGGTGAGAGGAGAAGCTGCACATACATGAAGCGAGCTTTTGTAATCAGCCACATGGTTTGATCTCGTAAGTAGACCGGTTCTGTACATGCACAAAGTCCCGGAGTTCTTTATTACCCCCTTGTTCTTCCTGGACTTCCTGGTTGGAGCAACGGAAGCTCATTGTTGTCGACCAAAGGCCACTTTGTTTGTGATGTCACAGGCTGGCACCAGTGTAAACCGTGTCAGGCTCGGGGTGTCTTATCACTGTTTATATTTGGACATCTTTCTTTAGGTAAGAGATATCTACCTGCTTTATTCTGATCTTTATTTAATCCAGAAAATTCATCTTAATTAAAGATGAGCTGATAATTGAAGAAAAATGCAGATGCTTTGACCCTTGCTGGCATCGATAGTTTTGTGTTTTGTTTTTTGTTTCAATTGCAGGAATGAAAACAATGTTGTTTATTCTGAAACCGTCCAGTTTAAAAAAGACATAAGGAAGCTCATAACTTGAATAATCTGAACTGTTTCTTAAGTGACACTTTTGTTGCCAAGCAAAGTTTGAAATGCAAGGACGTCCGATGAGAGCTTTTCGTCTTTTCTGTGTGTCAACATCATATATTGTGGTATATTTCATATTTTTCTGAGCATAAATCGTTTTTTTTACATAGTTTGGTCAGGGATTCGACTTATGGTCTGAAAAACGTAAGTGTTTCAATAAGAAATTATTAAGAACTGGAAAAGTTGTATTGCCTGCGATAATGCTAGTGTGAATGCTTTTTGCTTAAACTAGTTGCTGAAGATGTTGAAGCTTTTTGCTGAAAATGGTGATGCAATTTGCTTTAATTGCTAAAGGGATTTGATGAAAATGCAAAAGCTGAAAGACTGAAAATTTCTATGAACAATGAAAGAGTGCTGAAAATTGTTGTAAAATTGCTTAAAAGTCCCTAATACATGCCAATTTGGCAAAATTATTTAGTATTTCCCAATATTTAACATTTAGTAAACATTTAGTAAGCTAGCGTGTTGCTTAAATACTAGCTAAACTCCAAAATAGTCTAAAATTCCTCAGTGAACTAAATCAGTCAAAAAAATTAGCATGTTGCTTAAATAGAAGCTAAACTCTAAATTAGCCTAAAAACCCCAGTAGATAACAAGTCAATAACATTAGCATGTTGCTAAAATATTAGCTAAACTCCAAAATGGCATGAAATTCCTCAGTAAACTAAATTAATCAAAAAAGATAGCCTGTTGCTAAAATATTAGCTAAACTCCAAATTAGCATAGAAAATCCCCAGTAGATAAAAAAGTAGCCAATAATGTTAGCATGATTCTAAAATATTTGCAAAACTCCACATTAGCATAAAAAAACCTCAGTAGAAAACAAAGTAGCCAAAAATGTTAGCATGTTGCTAAAATATTTGCTAAACTCCCAATTAGCATAAGAAACCTCAGTAGATAACAAAGTAGCCAAAAATGTTAGCATGTTGATAAAATGTTAGCTAAACTCCACATTAGCATAAAAAACCTCAGTAGATAACAAAGTAGCCAAAAATGTTAGCATGTTGCTAAAATATTTGCTAAACTCCCATTAGCATAAGAAACCTCAGTAGATAACAAAGTAGCCAACACTGTTGGCATGTTGATAAAATGTTAGCTAAACTCCACATTAGCATAAAAAACCTCAGTAGATAACAAAGTAGCCAAAAATGTTAGCATGTTGATAAAATGTTAGCTAAACTCCAAATTAGCATAAAAAACCTCAGTAGATAACAAAGTAGCCAAAAACATTAGCATGTTGCTAAAATATTAGCTAAACTCCAAAATGGCATAAAATTTCTCAGTAAACTAAATTAATCAAAAACGTTAGCCTGTTGCTAAACTAGAAGCTAAACTCCAAATTAGAAAAAAACCTCAGTAGATAACAAAGTAGCCAAAAACTTTAGCATGTTACTAGAATATTATCTATACAATAAAAGATTAAAACATAGCCCATTAATACAAAGGCTTGTTGCTAATCCACATAAAAATACTAAATTTGAAAACTTTCTTATTTATTTTCTATAAGGCATATTTTGCTCAATATTTAAAAAACTATGAAAGTTTATGAATCCCCATTTATAGTCTCTTGAAATTGACTTTTTGTGTGACTTTTGTGTCAGTTTTTAACTTTCATCCATCATTGGAGTTTTTGTAGGGCAACAAATTCAAGTTAGCTTCATTGAGTTTCGCTTCAGTCAAGCCACATTTGTCTTTGTTTTCGTCTCGGTTGTCCTTTTATAGCCACTTCTTGAGTCAGAGACAGGTCAGTATTATTTTAATCTGGACGCGCACACACGTGCTCACTCTGCTGCTCGTGGAGGAAACATCTCATAAGTTTCTGCTTTTAACCCCAAGTATTTATAACATCTGGCGTTCCTGCAATGCCAGGACGCAGAGGAGGACACATAAGCAGCCACGCTCACTGCCTGGGTGTAAATATAGAACTGAAATGAGCTCCTGGAGATCCAAAACCTGCAATTTTTTTCCACAAACTCCAACTTCAATTTTACTCCGGTCGTCATGGGAACGGGAGTATGACTGAGTGTGGTTTACTCTTCCTTTTGTGGCAGCTAGAAATGAATAATGTGTTAACGGACAGTCTGGATCAAAAACTGCTGTCAGCTATGTTAGCGTGATTTGAATTTAAATATTGTGTAGTTTTCTGGATTTTTAAATAGGCTTCACCTAAAACATGCATATTTGGTTAAGACTTTACAGTAAATTGTTTCAGATGTTAATAGATATTTTTTACACAAGCCAATCAGGGCATCCTCATTTTGATGTATGCTTAAATATTAACTGGAAAAGCCTCTTTCTGAATTTAGTACAAATTTATCCCAAAAAAAGCCCAGTTCTGATTTAACATCTTTGGCGCACGAGATTCCTGTTAACATGGACGTTGGGAGATTGGAGGATTAGTGGGATTTGGTTGATTTTTGTGAATTTTTTGGTATGTAAATGTGATATTTAAAACACATGCAAAAGCAGCAGAAAATTGACCCAAAGATTCAACACATCGTAGTAAAACAGAACAAGAACATGGAGTTTTGAAACTTTTACAAAGCATTGAATGATTTTCCAGAGGATTCAGACGCGGCTTAACCCTTGCATAACGAGACTTTTTTTTTTTTTGGAAGGTTTTGGAGACGTTTCCCAACTCTTAACGGCTCTCCGAGTCATCGTGGTTTAATGCATAAATCCAGATTAGCAGATGATGATGATTTGCTCGAGGGAAGAGATGACATGTATTAACCAGCAGGGCCTCATTAAAACCCAGACAGGGAAATCTGGGGATGTGGCCGAATGCCGAGGACATGAGCAAACGCCACAAAATGCACATGCCTAACATCGCAGTTATCCTAACTTTACTTTCACTAGAAATGCAAGATAGTTTCTGAATCAAATTTTTCTACGTGTGGATCTAGTGATTTTTAGGCAACCTTTATTTTTAAAATCAGTTAAAAAATAAAAAAATAATGTACATTCAAATAAAGAAGTTGGATACTGCCACACTTAGATTGAAAAACTGATACATTTTAAGACTTCATATGCACAAAAATCCAATTTCACTTCTACAAAATAAAAGTTTTTTTAAATATTTTAATTGCATTTTTTAAAGCTTTTATTCATGGTTGAACCAAGTAAAAAAAAAAAAAACTCTTACATTAACGGGTGTGTATTGGCAATACATATTGCGATACACGTCGTCATGGTACGATACGATATCCTGATATCAGACAATATTTCACTTTTTTTTTTAATTAAGACTTATCTGAATATGAATACTTTTTTAAAAAAAAAGTAAAATTGTAAGATGCATTATCAGAACATTAAGCACTGCATCTGTAACTCATAAACAAGTTGCTTTTACCTTATACAAATTCATGGTGCTTTTATTTTGGTAATTTAAAAAAACCTTTTTAAATAATAACTGAATATCATCTTGACAATATTATAAATCGATAAAAGTATCGCGATATTTTCACTGAATCGATATTTTCTACATACATTTGCTTGTACATTTGTTTTATTTTATCATCCATGTGTTACTATAACTTGTTTTACTTATTCATTCTCTCTATTTAATGTTCGATCAAAAAATTATCATAATTATTTTAAAAAATAAATGAACATAAAACATGGAAAAACAAAATAATTAATAATAAAAGCCCTTTTTCACACAAGTATGAGACATAACTCAAGAAAAAAAAGATCATATCTACCAAACAGGATTTGAGCTTGATAGGGGATAAATGAAGTGGTTTTATTTTGATAGGATGCTATATTTTTGTCCCAACAGCTTAAAAACTGTAGCTCACAGTGCGACAGTGTCATTTTTTTCTGCTTGGATCCAATCAGGGATTTTTTTATTCTCTCTTCACATATGGTATTAGTTTTACTGAGAAATCAGTTTCAGCTGAGAGGCTTTAATAGTTCACAGGCTAGATTTGTTTGCTTTTATCTGCCCGTTTCATTGCTCTTATCTTGCACTGACGGAGCGCACGGTGACACTGTGCAGAGGATGTACAGTGCACCGAAGCGCCCTCAGATAGGTGACTAATGTGGGCCCTTTTTAAAAGTGATTCAAAGCCTTTGTTTGATCTGAAGACGACATTAGTTTCCCAGAAAATACTTAAATCACAGGAGAAGTTTGAATAGAAAACAAGAGCCAACATTGACCAGAACATTTTGAAAACTGCGACGCAGCTGCAGCCGTTTTCACAACATAAATAAAAAGACGTGTGAGGTCTGGCAAAGATTTACTTTTACTGCTTATCACCATGAATGTGTTAACAGTAATTTCAACAGAAATGTGTATAATTTTCTTCTCCATCATATAATTGAGGTAATTATACGTGTTTAAATGGCAGGATCTCACACTGAGTGAAAGCGTTTTTGCCTGAACGTCTTCACAAAAAGAGACTAAGAAGTTAAATAAATTATACTCTTATGATGATAAAACTCATAAGGTGTGACTTCCTAACTTACTTGATTGTATGAGTGAAGAAAATCCCCTCTGTGCAGCTCGAAGAGTGCCGGTTTGGGTTGACCTCAAAGTGTTGCCTCCAAGCCAGGAGGTTTTTGGATAAGGTTAAAATTAAAGCCATTACAGGCGAAGTAGCATCCAGTTAAAGACGCGGTTTGAAGAGATGGGACTTAATAGTCTGGTAAGGTTGGTTAAGTGTGGGATTTGTGCGGTTTTAGTTGTGAATTATTTCCAGTTGTGTGTTTTTTATGGCGCGCTCGGCTCAGCCGCAGATGTCTGCAGCTTGCCTCGCACGTTCCAACAGCCGGCGCTGCTTCTGCATGACAGCCTGAAACGAACCTTTACTCAGCAGTATGCCTTTATTTGCGGTTGCCAACCAAGGGGTGAGATTTTGACTTCCAGGTTGAAGCAGGTTAGTAAATGAAAATCTAGTTGCACTTCATCAAGTGTCCTCTAGGGCCTTTTACATGGCAGCTTTTTATCTTAATTAAAGTTAATGGGTTCTTTAACCTGGTGTTAGAAAGTTCAGAGTTCAGTGAAATCATATCCTGTGATATAAAACTGCCTTAAAATCACCTTTATGCGACCAATTTATATATTTATTCATTTATTTCACAACTGAACCAAAATGGTCACCGTAGCCGGTCATTAGTGGACAAACGTGGAGCATCGATGCAACAGCAGCTCATTAAAGGGTAACCAAACCAGGAAGTTGGAGGCTGACTCCACCCACAGCCGAAATTTGAAAATCCAGTCAGAGGGGCGGGGCTTGAGGCCTGGACTATTATCATTACTGAGGCTGTAGATCATGATGTCAGACTTCTGAAACTTACATGGTTTGACCAATCACAAAATGTAACTGTAATGGCTCGTTTCAACCTGTAGGGGGCAGCACACAGACAATTTTTGACTATATTTTGAAGAATTAAACCGTAAATGTGGCTATGACCAATTAACAGCACTTTAAAGCCTTGTTTATAGATGTCTACAGCCAAAAAAAAAGTTAATTTAGGGTTTGGTTACCCTTTAAAATGTGGTCAGATGAATGCAGAGTCGTAAAAACAACTTTTAACACAGTACACATTGCTTCTCACACGGTTTTCTCCACTATCTATATGTCACAAACACTTATCACTGTACCTCGTAGCCATAGCATCCCCAATAACCACCAAATAAATAAAAAAAAAAAAGTTTAAGTAAGTAAACAATCCTGGCAAGTACTTTACAAAGTGCAGCACCTCCATCTTTGTCTTTTTGTTTAGACCCGCCCCTGTAACTGCTGGCCAATGACCGAAGAGATCTTTAGTCACGTGGTTTTGTTTACAAGCTTTGATCTGGAAAAACGATAGTCTGCTTGACTGGAGTCTATACAGACCAAACGTAATGTTCGTTACTCGATCCGGAATAAGTTAGGCGGACTCTGTCCAGAACAAATCATTTTCCCAGTCTGAATACACTCAAGCAAACTATATATATATATGATAATATATTACCTTTGGAACACTAAAAAACAAATTATTTATGAAATATTAGTTATTTCTGTGAATTGTTTGCATTGAATATCACTTCATTTAAACTTATCGCATCGACTTTTAGAGTCAATCTCCCCCCCGTGTTGCTTGTTCTCCCGAATGTTTTCGCTTTCACAAAGTTGCTGCTCTCCGCAGGTGAATCCGGAACGCGGCCAGCCTGTCGTTGCGTCTGATAGCGAGCGCTTGAATTGTGAGGATCAAAGCGATTACATTTGATAAGAGCACAATGGGAGTGCTGGAGGGGGGGCCCCCGTCTCACTGTGAACTGCTGACTCTGCAGCGGCTGTCCTCGTGCGGCCCCGGTTACTTTTATATGTGGATGTCAAACACCAAAGACACTAATAGATGAACCGAATGAAGGGTTTTTCTGAATAAGGGGGTGGAGCCTAAAGAAGAGGGAGGTGGACAGTCAGAGAGGAAGCAGAGTGGGGGGTGTCTTGGAGAGATTTCCTCTCTGTTTTGTGTGTGAGGTGGAGGAGGAGATGGAGAGAGGAGTGCATGGGTCAGGATCTGAGGGAAGCGAGGGGAGATGACCACGAGGAAGTGGAGAAACAGGAGTGAAGAGTTTCATTTGGAAGTACGCAGACATGTTCTGTCTGAAAGGTAAGTGTGTGTACGGGTGGTGGTGGGGGGTTGAACTTGACTTTGTTAGACAAAGAAAGTTAAACTCCATCTCTTTCATGCAGATTCTACCAAGCTTTCCTCCTCCAAAGTAATCCCTCCATTTTTGGAGACTTTCCTCCTTTTGTTCCTCGTGTCTTCAGTCTAAATCATTCAGGTTCACTGACTTTGATCCTCCTTTTCTCTGCCTGCTGTTTTGATCCCTCCTCCCACGGCTTCAAGGAAATGGTGATTATTTGCAGCTTAATGCTTCACATCAGTGTGCTTTTTTCCTGCGGTTCTGCTGTGGTAACAGCTGCTGATGTCGAAGTCCATGAAGAACTTTTAGTTTTCTCATTTGTGCAAAATTATGTTTTAGCTTGTTATAGAATAGTGCTGCCACAAAAGACTATTTTAATAGTCCACTAGTCACGGATTATATTTTCGTATTAGTCGATTAATCAGGTCATGCGCAAAGTGGATGTAAAAACACACATCTTAACCATCATTAGCTTTAAACTAACTGAAATCTAGATATATTCTCACTAGCGTGAATGCTGTCAGGTGAGTTTGGCAGCTGAAGATGCTAATAACAATAGGTAAAAATGCTGACATTGATAACTAAAAACACTGAAGCTGATAGCCTGCTAAAATATTAGTTAAATGCCAAATTAGACTAAACAATAAAAAAAGCCTAAGTTGGCCACAACAGCTAGCATATAGTTGGAATATTAGCTAAACTCCAAAATAGCCTAAAAAACAAAAACTTAAGTTAGCCAAAACAGCTAGCATGTAGCTGAAATATTAGCTACATTCCAAAATAGCCTAAAAAAACAAAAAGCTTACATTAACCAAATAGCTAGCATGCAGCTGAAATATTACCTCAACTCCAAATTAGCCTAAAAAAGTTTAAAAAAAATTATAAACTAGCCAAAAACGGCAAGCTTGTAGCTGAAATGTTAGCTAAACTCCAGTATAGACTAAAAAGCAACAAAAAAAAGCCTACATTAGCAAACGTAGCTAGTATGTAGCTAAAATATTAGCTGAACTCTAAAATAGCCTAAAAAACAAAAGCTTAAGTTAGCCTAAACAGCTAGCATGTAGCTGAAATATTAGCTAAAGTCCAAAATAGACTAAAAAGCAAAAAAAAAAAGCCTACGTTAGCCAACGTAGCTAGTATGTAGCTAAAATATTAGCTACACTCCAAAATAGCCTAAAAAACAAAAAAGCCTACATTAACCAAATAGCTAGCTTGTAGCTGAAATAGCTAAAGTCCAAAATAGCCTAAAAAGCCTACATTAGCCAAAACAGTTAGCACGTATGTTAAATATTAGCTAAACTCCAAAATAGCCAAAAAAAGCCTAAGTTAGCCAAAACAGCTAGCATGTTGCTAAAATATTAGCTAAAGTCCAAAATAGTCTAAAAAAACCTTTATTAAATGCCAAAATAGTCAGAAAAGCTAGCAGAATGCAATTATAACTTTTAACTTTACTACACTTTGACTCCATATATTATAAAGTAATGACTAATCGACATTTAAATTAGTCAGAGACTATTTTAATAGTCGTTTAGTCGACTAATCGTGACAGTCCTATTGTAGAATAACAGCTGCTTCTATCATGGACGATGAGGTCATTTGGACTGCTGAGCAACACTGAGTCATCTAACATTTGAGTTAGATAAATGTGCCGGAACTAAAACTTTATCTCAGAAATGATTCCTCTGACTTACTTTTGTACTCTTTCTCTGCTGGTTCCAGTTGTTCCGATTTGATAAACGAGCTCAAACAGATTTTCTATTGGCTGCCAAGAATGTGGCACCAAATCATTTTCATGTCACGAGGTTTACATCCTCTTTAGGTGTTTGTTTTCAGCTTTGAAAAACATTTAGCACACTGACCCAAATACTCTGCACGTTATGTTCTGTCATCCAACTAAAACATTCGAGTCTGTTATGATTAGAACTCCTCCCACCTCCTCTCCTTGAGCTCGGTCTCCTGTTTCCACCACCTAAACCGAACCTTTCTGCAAAGCTTCAGACGTGCATGTAACCCCAAATGAGACGGGATTTATTACACAAGTTTATTTTCTGAAGCTCAGACTGTCAGAGATGTTTTCACAGATTATCAGATACCCTGATGCTCCTCAGATTCTTTGGAACCGGTTCAAAATTTTAGCATGTTCGTCCATGTTGGATTAGGATTATTGTCACACAAGTGAGGTTGTGGTCTCCCTCTAGTCACGTAAAGACATTTTTATTCATGTAGACTAGTTATAAGCCTTGTTTATGCAGAATAAGTCATTCTTTAGTGAATATTTTCTCTTTACTGAGCTTAAAAATCTTTTTTTTTCATTTAAAATCTCATAAAACTTAAATATTTATATATATTTAAGAATGTACAATCTCAACTAATTTATTTTTTCCTTAGATCTTGTTTTTTTTGGTGCTTTTTCTTTACTTCCTTTTCAAATAGATGCTGTTTTTATTGGTTTATTTAAAATATACGTTTACGTTTGCACACTTAAATAAAGAAAAAAGTCATATCTTCAACAGGAGCAGCATTCACTGGAATTTTAGGCGATAAAATTTTAGCTCGTTACCTCCTTTAGTGCCTCCTCTTGTTGACCTGTCTGAACTCTGAGGGATGATGGATCTTCAGAAGCACCTGAGCTGTGAGTCTGGAGAGACTGGGACCTGCTGACCCCGGTACCCACCCTCTGGCCTGGCGGGTTGTGGTAATGATGGATGCTCTTATATCAAACGAGGCAGGCTGTCTGAGGGGAGCAGGAGTGGGGGAGTTGTATTGATTCGATGTATTTTATGCTCTTTTATATCAAGAAAATGTGTTTTTTATGAGCTGGTTTCCTTTTCTGAATTGAATTTTTTGCAACACCTCGATTTTAAACCGATTTAAATTGTTGGTGCTAGTTTAGGTTGTTTGGAGCTTATGAGGTAAGCCCGTGGAAACATCAAATCCCTCAGGAGGAGTTTTCGCTCCAGCCGTAAACAATAGACGCTGAAGTTCCAGTTGCCTTTGAAAGAACCGCCCAGGACTCCAGCGGACCTTTTGTCTTATTGAAAAACTGGTTTGCAACGACAAAAGCTTTCCTCAGAGCTTAAAAAAAGATGTAACGAGGTCCCGCTCTGCGTTTAGATGGAAAGGATGATTCAGAGAAAAGTGGAAAAAGTTTGGTTGTGGTAAAGTCTGAGAGGACAATGGGCGACTCCCTGTGGGTGAGCGGATGACTTCCCCGGTCGGAGGACTAGCTCAGCATGCAGGTGCTTCTTCTCTCACTCCATTCAGCTGAACGTCTCCTTGGTTACCATTGTTTCTTAGCCGAAGCCTTCCTCTCCCCCCTTTGGATGCAAACACACTAAAGTGTAAGTGCATAAACACTAATTAGCTCTTGAACACAAGCACTTTTATTTATATAAATACACACATTTAGCAAAAGAGAATGGGCATTTTCTTGGTTGCCTGGTTTTGCTCTGACCTCCATGATCCGCTGTATTTACGCCGTTCTGGATTGAGGGCAACAAAACAGCGTTAAGTGCAGTTTTCGGATGCAGCCAGAGTCTCTTTGGCTGACTTTTTATTTTCTGCTTTTTTGTGAGTCGTGCACGGGATTGCGCCCGCTGTGGTTTTTCTAATCAGCTTGCGTGTTGGCTTGCCTCGCCACGCCACAGAAATGATAACTGTTTAAAACGGATGATTTTGCTCTGCAGTTTCCTGCTGAGGCTTTGGGAGGATAACCACTCGTTGTTACCCGATGTTGCAGGAGGTTTTTTTTTGTTTTTTTGCAAGCAAGCAAGCCACCAGATTTTCAGTTTTACACCATTTATTTTGGCTTGAAACGGTTAGGGGAATGCCAGCTTTAGAGGTTTAACACAGCACTGGCTCTAATTTAGTTTTATGCAACCTTTCTTCAAAAAAACAAACTTTCAATTGTAGCTTTAACTCTTCCATCCTATTAAACAACTGACTTTTTTTGCTCTTTTATTTAAGCTTTTTCTTCTTTTAAACAAATTCTTCAATGAAAATTGCATTATAAAATGTTCTTGTGACATTTTTCTCATGATGATTGCATTTCTGAGTATCTGTTTAATCAAATTGTGGGGAAACAAGTCCAGACAAAAAGGAGTTACATCTGCAGCCCTGCTTCGCTCCATTATGCATCCACTTGCAGTAGGGCTGCTACGATTAGTCGACTAATCAACGACTAATCGGCTATTAAAATAGTCGACAACTAATTTATTAGTCGATTTGTCATTACTTTATATTATATAAAGTCAGAGTGTAGTAAAGTTGAAAATTATAATGGCATTCTGCTAGCTTTTGGACTACTTTGACATTTATTAACGTTTTTCAGGCTAATTTGGAGTTTAGCTAATATTTAAATTACATGCTAGCTATTTTGGCTAATTTAGAGTTTAGCTAATATTTCAACTACATGCTAGCTATTTTGAATAATTTAGGATTTTTTCTGTTTTTTGGCTAATTTTGAGTTTAGCTAATATTTCAGCTACATGCTAGCTATTTTAGCTACTTTTTGGATTTTTTTGTTTTTTAGGCTAATTTGGAGTTTAGCTAATATTTACGCTACATGCTAACTATTTTGGCTAATTTAGTTTTTTTTTTTTTTTTAGCTTTTTAGGCTAATTTGGAATTTAGCTAATATTTCAGTTACATGCTAGCTCTTTTGGCTGGCTTAGGAAATTTTTCAGGTTTTTTGGGCAAATTTTTTATTTAACTAATATTTTAGCTTGCTTTCAATTCAATTCAATTCAATTTTATTTACATAGCCCAAAATCACAAAGAAAATTTGCCTCATTGGGCTTCATGCAGGTAATTTTACAGCACTTTTCAGCTTTAGCGTTTTCAGCTATTAGCTTCAGAAATTTCACCTATCAACTTCAGGATTTTTAACTATCAATTTCAGCATCTTCAGCTATCGGCACTAGCATCTTCACCAGCCAAATTCAGCTTACAACATTCACACTAGCTTTATTGCAGGTAATGCTACATATCTAGTTTTTAATAAGTTTAAAGCAAATGAATGTTAAGATGTGTGCTTTACGTCCAGTTTGCGCATGGACTAATCTGAAAAAATAACGATTAGTCGACTATTAAAATAATCATTTGTGGCAGCACTAAATTGCAGACGAATAGATCTTCATTTTCCTTGTCTGAGATGGAATATGTCCTTAAAACTAGAGTTCCATTTTTGCTCACCATTTTGTTGCAGCAGTAATGTTAGGTTGGATGATGGGAAGTAGGGGAGGGCTTTGTAATGTACTACCGTTGCTCTGCAGAAACAACGTCTTAGGAAATGTCAGTTTTTTTTATTTTGTCTGAAAAATTGCTTTTTAATAAATAAATAAATCATAATATGATCAGAGTGGAACTTTACAGATGTTTTTATCCTTCCTGAATGATATCCTGGTTGCAGTTCTGATTTTTCTGCATCACTTCACTTGTACACCCTCAGAAATCTTTCCTTCTCCTTTCGTGCTTTCTGTTGTGCAGTGACTAGAGCCACCACTAGAGGGAGACATTTCTAAGTGTTGAAAGTGTTTTTCTGGATGCTGAGAGTTTACAAAAAATCCACCATATCTGCTGGGTTTTAGCCTCTTTGATGAGCTGATTTCTTCTCATCCATCAATGTTTGTCTTCAACACCAGACTCCCGGTAATCCCCGCGTACCTTTACTTTGCGTCATCTGTGCTAATCTGCTGACACTCGATGCACCTGACCTCCTGAAACTTCAACACATTTGTCAGATGGAGTTGATGAACTTAAACTGCCCATCTGTGGTTTGTGTCTTGCCACTAGCGGAGGCAGGGGGCTGGATAATCTGGGTTAACAGATTAGAAAAGCAGCGTTTAGGTGCAGAGGAGGGAAGGAGGTGGAGCCGTCAGGAAGAAGCCATGTGGATTCAAGGAGAGCCAGAGCTTCACTTGTTTTGTGGTTTGGAGGAAGATGCTTGTGGGCCTTAAATTTCTTTTTTGTTTTATTTTTTATTTTTTTTGTTTTTTACTATAACTTTGTTGGAGCGTTCCAGGACTTTTTCCATTTTCTGCAAAACAATATTTGTTCTGGAATGAAATCTGGGAGTTGAAAGATGAGCATAGCCCTCCTTTGTTAGGCAAATCAATTCCAACCTTCCCCTGAGAAAGGAAAGACAAAAACAGTAGGAGGAGACAGAGGGGGGATAGGGTCTCGTGTGGGTTGCACAGACCACCGAACCTCCTCTTCTCGGTAATAGAGGGCAAAGCCTATTGAAGGTTTGAGAGTACGGGGGGAGGTTTGCCTCTCTTCATCCTGTTACCTCAAGCTGAGGGTCCTGAGGAGGAGGGGGGGAGCTGAGGGTCCCGTGCAGAGCAGGGGAGGGCAGGTGGTGGGGGTTTAGCTCTTAGCCAGGATGATCGCGTACTGCCTCTCCTCGGAGCCGGCGGTCAGTTGCTGGCACGGGGCCTGCTATGAGGACCCCCCCGGAAAGAAGAAAACCCTTTGCTCCTTCAAGCCCAAGCGCGAGATGGGGAACAAAATCCAGGTTCAGGCGCTCCCCGGCTCCAGCCCCTGCAGGCCCGAGGGGTGCCTGCGCAGGCGGCTGCTCTCTGTGTCAAAAGTGCACCAGAAAGCGGACTCGCTCTGGACCCCCAAACCTCTGCTCGGACCCTCGACGGAGGACTCGCAGGGGAAAAGTTGTCAGGATGACAAAGGTAAAAACTTCAGGCTCTATTAGCTGCTTAGTACGAATTAGGAGACTTAATGACACATTGCTGCAGAAGTGATCTGCATTTGTCTTGGCGAAGAAACAAGCTGCTTCCTCCTAGTGTCCTTAAGTCGCCGGAACTGTTTGTGGTAAATAAATCTGCATTTTGTCTGAATGCCAGAGACGCCCGACACATGCGGCGTGTGATTTGTGGCCTCAGAAAAGTTTTTCAAGCTGCATTTTTTTAGGGTTTCCAGTTCCAAAACTGAAATATCTGACAAATCTGAGCACCAGCAGCTGAAGGTGACATGGAGGGAAAATCTGGGGGTGATGTTCCCTGAGTTATGGAGGTGACCCACTTTCACCTCTGATTCTATATAAAGGAGCCATTAAGTTGATGAAAGAGAAACTGAAAGGAAAGGCTTTGACCTGCGTTCAGACTTCCTTTGTTTGCTGCTTTTATGCTCCAACAAATAACTTTTAACTACAGTTTGAATCTCACTGAACTTCTTTTCTCGTCTCTCCTTATTTCCTTTAAAGTTTGTCTAAATTGAGCTTTTTTTTTTTAGTGCACGTTTTCAGTCAAATGACCCATCTTGACCCATCTTACGCCCTCTTTGGCTAACGCGCAGTGACAGCTCAAGATGTCGCTGCTGTCGGTACAGTATTGTCTCTGATCTGGAGCTTGAATCAGTTCACGGATCGCTGAGCAAACGAGGCTTCTATGGACTAAAACCCTCCATTTAGAGTTTGGCTAATTCGTCTTTTGTGTGTTTTTTTTTTTTTGCTCCTTGTACTGTTTGTGCTTCTCGTTAAGCCGACATCGACTGTTTTCCGTCCTTTTGAAGACATTTCTTAACTATTTTTGTTGTTTAAAACTTTCGGCAATCTTATCTTGATTTTACCGTCTAACCGTCGTCTCATCCCAGTTTAAAAAGTGGAGCAGGTGTCCACCCATAATCCCTTAGTGGGTATCGGCAAGTTCAGCCGTCGGCCAATCAAAGCCAACTGCTCCCAGGAGGGAGAACACCTGAGGGAGGCTGGGCTTGGAGAGTAACTGGATGAGGCCGATTGAAATGGATTGACTGCATTTATTGAAGGCTGAAACCCAGTTAGGCTAATGTCGCTATGGGAGCTGGGAGTGGAGGCCTGACCTCGGCCTCGAATGTTTAACACCGTCTTTCCGGGTTAAAGCAGTGAAATCATATTTCAGACACATAAAGAAATCGACAGGATGAGGCTGATCATCAGTTTGGACCATGACACACTTTCAGGGGTCAGAGGTCAAGGGTCGGTTACTCCACTGCTTTTCTTTGTTCCAACTTCCACTTCTCTGCCTTCACTTTCTACCTTTTCCTAGATCAGGGGTCTGCAACCACACGTGGCTCTTTTATTCCTTTATTTTGGGCTCTTTAGATTTAATGAAAAATGCTAACGATTGAATACATAATAGGTTAGTTATTTAAGTTTTGTCATTTCTAAACTTAAATAATGTTAGATTTCTAACATCTAGGCAAAAAAGTGTATTTATCTGTCAGAAATTCTATAGAAATACTCTTTAAATTTGTGTTTTTAATTCATAGTTAGTCAAATTAAAGTTTAAAAAAATATATTTTGGTAAATTTCACTAAAATTGTTAAAGTTTTGAAAAAAAATGCAGTTTAAAATGATTGAAAAATATTCAGAGTTATGTGTTTTGTGCTTCACATCTTAAAGAATGACAATAAAAAGCTCAGTTTATTCAAAGTGTTTTCAGTTTGTTGTTCATATTTGAGAGTAAAAAGGAAAAAAATAATGGTGGCACACCGAAATCCTAATGATAAAAAACATGTTTGACTGTGTTGCATTTTTAATGTAAGTAAAGCTGCTGCAGCAGGAGGACCTTTTGAGCTTTATTTTGAAAGGAACTAGTGTACTAGATTATTTATAACAGTTTTTATATATATATATAAACAGTTTTAATTTAATTACTGTCATATTTTAGTTACATTTATAAAATTATTTGACAATAAATCATAAAATATTGTGCATTTTTTAATGATTAAATGAGATTTTGTGGCTCTTGTTGGGTTCTGGACTGTAAGAAACGACTGTAGACCAAATGACTTTTTAGTGTAAAACGTTGCAGACCCCTGTCTTAGATACATTTGTCTGTCAAGTAGAGATTCTACAATTCTTGGCATAAAATTCAATCAAATTGTTCCAAAAGTGAGTTAGAATTTTTTTAAGAAAAACTTTATTGTCGTTGTGCATTATACAACGAAATTGAGTGCAGGCCTCTTCCGGTGTGATTAAAAATAAAATAAAATATACCAAACCGAATGGATAAATTTAAACACACACATCTGAACAACCATGCAAAGAAGTGAAAACATTATACTAAAAAGGCAATCAGCTCCTATCGGCACTTAAAAATGTAATTTCTCTGGGATAAAAACAGTTTTTTTAATCGATTTGTCCTTGATTCTATTGTTCTGTATATGAATTGTTGCATCCCTACTGTAACAACCAGTGTCAAACACACACATAATTTAAAAATAATTTATTGTTTTATTCCATTATAAGTTTAGAGCAAATGTAAAAGGTTTGTATTCGTTTTTACTTGCTTATTGGCAAAATAAAAGTACTTTTTCTGATTTTTTTTTTTTTAGTAATTACTGTAGTACAAAATCCTATTTTAAGCCGAAGGAAAATTGTGAAACAAAAATCTCTCAAATTTGAACCGAATCGCAGGGAAAGTGAATCATGGCGACCATACTGCAAGGATTGTTTGACATGTTGCTGATGTTGCTTTCAGTTTCCCAACTAAAAAATCATTTTAAAATCTGTATTACACTTTTTGATGCAACCTATATAACGGTAATTGAAATTTGAGTTCTGTTTTAGATCAGCCTTATGACTTGCTGAGTTAGAGTCTAATTAACTAGCAACAAATGGATAAGAGGAATTTTTTTTAAAAATCCTTAAAAAAAGTGATTTTAACCTTTTTTAAGGCAGATCTTCTTATATAAACAAATAAATGCCCATCTTCCTTCATTTTTTACACTTTTTTCTTCATTTTTGGTTCATAAAATATATAATTAAGTGGCAAAAATGTGTTTTTACTTACATTTTTTAAATTAATCAACATGTTGACACTTATCTAAACTAATTTAAATGAATGCTTCTTAAACTCCAACCTCAAATCAGGTGAATTTTAAACCATTTGTGCTTAGCACAAGTGTAAACAAGCTTGAATTGATTAAGTAGATCTGGTCTCAGCTGCTCTTTCCATTTTGAGGCCACTGGAAGTGATTGAAAAAGAGGAAGTGGATGATGGGGTTGATTGAGCGGAGGAGAGTGGAGGAGGTGATCAGGAGGAGGAGTGCTGCAGCATTGATTTCTGCATCAGGATATAACCAGATGATCATTGAAGTCTGCAGAGATTCGGTGCTACCCTTAGAATTATTGCAGACCTGGTGTAAAATCATGATTGGTTGGTCTTAAAAATATGAAATCGTTCACCTTTTGCATCCCTGCTGATTTCTCACAGTTGGTTAAGGACCCCCCCTTGTGGTGAAGTGAGTGTATTGCACAGTTGAGTTGAGTATTTAGAGATAAATGCAGTTTTTTCACTTACATTCTATGGTTTTGGTTTCCTCAAAAGTTCCCCAGCAACCGTGACAGCAGTAACTGAAGCATTTAAATTAGTTTTGTGGAGATCAAGCCATTTCTAAGCACTCCAAGCTGATCAGGCTTCATTCACAGCTTGTTTTTAATGAAAGCCGCTGCAAGAGGAAGCCTTTTTTTTTCTTCTTCCCCTCGTGCTGCGTTTAGTCGTCTCCTCCTCTGTGATTTGGAGCCTTGTTTGTCTTGCTGACCTCCATCTCTCTGTTTGCACACTGTTTCTGGTTCACAAAGAAGACAAAGTCTCCTGCAAACCCCTTTTAAAAGCTTCATTTGTTTTACACATGTCTTATGTATTGGTGTTAGTAAAAAAGTGTGGTTTCTCATGTTATTTATTCTTTAAAGTCCCACTCTGATCATTTTCTGTCTTTTTATTATGATGATGCCAGTTTTAGTTCAAAAAATAAAAAAATAATTAGAAGCTTTTTCAAACATTTTTTCATCTGCTCCCAGAAATGCAATTTTAATCTTAATTTTCTTTATTTATGTCCTCCATTATGAAAAAAAAATGCCACAAGAAAATGTTAAAAACACCATTTTCATTGGGGTTGATTTTTAATCTTTCACTCCAGTCACCTGGAGGTTTCAATAATCCTTTGAAGGGAATCCAACCCTCATAAAAAGGTCAAGTCCTCAAAATGGTTAGTAAAAAAAAAAAGAAAATGAAGGTAGAAAGAGAGAAGAAAGTGGTTTTAAGAGCCTCCTTAAATCTATCTAGTTAATGAGGCGTCTTCGTCACCATGGCAACGAGTTTTAAGGATCTTTCGGTGCATAGATGGAATTGGGTTGCAGAGAATGGAAAATTGAAGACTCCCGCTGAATCCACACGGGGGGTCATGACCTTTTCCTGATGGGGAAAAAATGTGTTATTGTCAATTTTTGATTAATAATTTTCCAAATTTCATTTGTTTCTCATGTTGGCCACAGGGTGGCACAATGGAACAAAACCTGGTACTTGCAAGGCTTCATTTTTTTTTTTTTTTTTTGCAATTTAATAGTAAAGTTGAACTAGAATAAAATAAGTTATTAGTTATTTTATATCAATTTTACATTCATAGATTTGATGATAAAAACGAGAAAAGCATAAATTGTCAAAGTCTTACTACTATCAACACATTAGTTACCTGAACGTGACCCACTGGACCTCACCAGAAATTGAATTTGGATTAATGTTTGGGAAAATGTGATAAGGGAATCGTTCTAGTTTCCCTCGAGGCTCATTAGAAGAAGCCGCTGTGTCCGAGGGGGGGCCTCCTCTCTCTATTAAAGCCTCCATCCCTCCACCCATTCATGCCCAGATGGGACAGGAGGGGTGATAGACGGTGAAGGAGGGGGCCACCTTTTTTTTATGTAGGAAGGAAGGATTGATGAGGGCAAAGAGGGAGGGAAAGCCAGGCTAAGTAGATTTGGGGGGTCATGTTTTTTTCCCAGACGAGGTCTAAACATGGGATTATGGTTCAGGCTTAACAAACACATGTGCCCCCCCAAACGCACAAAGTTATTTTAAATATAAATTGACAATTTTTGAATGAAGGTAATATTTTATCGCTCCAGTGACCTGTGACCTTTGCTTCTGACACTCTGGGATTACTGTCAGTCAAATGGAATAGATTCTGCATTTGTCAGAACTTTATGATTCTCTCATCCCATTTGAATTGGATAAGCCATCTGTGTGGCGTCGTTTATCACTGTCTGTCTGTCTATTATTGTTCTAGCATATTAGTTTATAAAATCTTGACAAAAGCTGCAATTATGTTGTCATTCTGCCAGAAAGTACGACTTCACCCCAACCACGTATCCATGTTGACAGATGGAGAAGCTCAAAGAGTCGGATGCATTTGCTTTATGTCAAGAACCAATATAAAGATAGAATCTGAGAAAGTTAAGTTCTATTTTTTTTTTTATCTTGTTTATAGTTTCTATCTGTCTGTCTGTTCGTCCATCTCACTTGAATCCAGGTGTTTACTGAAGGAAGTCACATTCTGATCTGGATGTTAAAATAGGTTTAGAGCCTTACCCTTCATATGGTTCTTTCACAGTGCACTTTTGAGAATGGACTATAACAGGGATGGGGAAACTTTCTTATTCTTTTTTAAGTTTTTATTCCAAAACTGTGACTTTTGTTCTAATTTTAGTGTGATTTTCACCAATGGGCTGATCTTTATTCCAGTTTAGCGGGCCAGATTAAATAGTTCATACGACCCCCGGGTTGTAGTTTGCTCATCCACATATCTGGGTAGCTGCATGACTTAAATCCTGGCTAAAGAGAACTTTTGCTTGATCTCAATGCTAAACTAAAGTTATAGGTCCATGGTCAAGAAAATGAACCCACAACATTTTTCACTTAGAGATCAAACCACTTGAATATAATCTGACATTTATAAAAATGTCTATATTATAACAACTTATCCTTTGATCAATATTTTTATTGATTAGAAATGAACACCTCCAGGCTCTTGGGTGATACCTTCATGTGCAGTGAGTCTGTTCTCCACACTAAATGTATTATTACTTTAGAGTCGGTTACAGAGAGGCTTTGCGGCTAAACTCAGTCATGCAGTATAAAATAACTAGCAGATAACAGCAGTCGATAGCAGCCACCAACGCTTGCATCCGATTCCATCTCCAGTCGTTCCCCTCCCCAGGCCAGACCGATGGTCTGTCTCACTTCCCAAATTTGTAGCCATTGATCAATGGGACGTGTCTCGTTTCTTTTTGATTGAATTCCTTTATGTGGTCCAACGTTCTCACTCCGAACATCAGCAGAGAGGTGCAAAGAACTGGGTCGAACTGCAGCCAGTTGGTTCCAATACTGTATATAAGAAATAGCTGATTCTACGTATTGTTTTTTCTGTTCCTAACTTAGATTTTTAACTGGTTGTTGAACCTTGAAAAGCTGTTTGTTCCTTTTCCCTCTAAATCAGACGGATCTTTTGCAAGATTTATGAGTTTGTGTAAAAACAGAAAAAAAACAATTTTCTGGATTGTAAGTCGCAAAAAAATGTATAATAAAGAAGAAAAAACGATTATAAATCGCAATTTTGGGAGAAAATTGAAACTCTTCTGAACAAATCCACCAAGGCCAACGTAATGATCCGTTCACCATGTGCTCCATCCAATTTGATGCTCAAAGTTTGTCCAAAAATGTGATTATTAACTTCTATCTCGTGTGGAAGAATCTGCAAATGAAGTTTTTAGCCTCATCGCTACATGGAAGCATTGACTGTATATCTCATTTGTGATGCTCTGAGATCAGGTTTATGTATTTGAAGGGAGTTCTACAGAAGTATTTGTAAATATGTAACCATGTCTGGATTCATGACATCATTCAGTCTTTTTTTTTTTTTTTTTTTTTATGGCAACTGAAAGAGCTTCCTCTGAATTATGGCGCTTTCAGCGGTACTTCTGTGTCTCTATAGTCCAGTTTGATGACTTGCCATCCCGCATTAGTCTAAGGAAGGAAAAATTAAAAGAAATAATAAATGCAAGTATTAGAAAGTTTAGGAGTAAAACGGTCAGATTCTCATCCATGTTTGTTTTGGACGGCGCTTCTTTTTCTGTGTTAATGTCAGTAGCAAATACCACTACACACACCTACAGTGCCCTCAAAATAATGACTAGCAGCCTATTTATGATTTTTAAAAATCACATATAAGTTGTTTCTGAGAATGAGTCAAACTATGCAAAAAAAATGCAACTTGTTCTCCTGAAAATACGATTTAAGTAAAATAGAGACGTTAGAAAAGGATTTTATATGGACAAATAAAACTTTGCTTTATTTCCAGCACCGTTCTTGAAAAGCTTTTTATGTTGCATTGACTGGATCTGTGTTAATGAGGACAGAGTTGTGGCATTTGGGTGTAAATGTAATGATAGAACAGTTTTAATGATTGTGTGATGCTATGAAGGAGGAAAGGCGCACGCACACGATCCCTGAGGGGAGACGAGCAGACGAACCTGCTGTTGAAATGTAGGTCAGAGAGGCTGGCTGGCAGCCATCACAGTGATGTGGACGTGCAAAGAGAGGTGTGAGCTTACCTTTGCTGTTTAAACACATTTAAACGGGCTAATTATTGGGTTTGGTTTTTAAAACCATTAAATTATAGATCGTATATCTGAGCCATCACGTTAACCGACTGTCTGAATAGCATGAATTCACATCATGCATGGACTCAGCAGCTCATCCTTTGGATGCACGTTTACTTTCTCCTCATAAACACATGTGGTCATTGATACGTCTAAGGGACCACTGAGAGCCAGAAGGGTCAATGGGAGTGGAGACGGAGTGGCTGGATGATAATGGATCCCAGTGTGATCCGTAGGCTGAAGGGGGTCGGTCCTCATGTTACAGTTCCAGAACGGAGGGGGCTTTTTTTTTTTTTTTTTTTTTTTCCAGATCACGTCAGTCTTTATCCTGATGTTGTAAAAAAAACAAACTCATAGTTATTTTCTGTCAATTAAACTAGTTATTAATCTGTATTTTCTAAATTCTAAAGTAGACCTAAAAAAAGGAGCTGCAGTTACAACATTTGAACATTAGGGGGCAGTTTAAACGGCCTTTGACCTGGAAAACACAAAAAACAAAACCGACATCACCGATTATATTTGAGGACTTTACATCCTTACTACACAGACATTTTTACATTTTGTTTTTATAGTTTTGACTTGAAATGCACACCATTCATGTTATTTACACCTTGTAAATTTAAGCTATTTGGCATTAGCTTTTGGTGCATATAGTTGGTCTTTAAAAAATAAATAAATAAATAAAAAAATCACACAAAAAAATGGCCTGATATTTCGGAGCCCACCCTTTAAGGACGTCCTTAAGCTAACTACTTGATTATCACCTGTCAGTCAATAGATCCCGCCTTTTTGATAACGAACGGGAGGTCACTTATCCTCCATTGCATGAAAAAGCATATACTTTTAGCAAAATTATAGTTTCATTGGTATTTTTTGCCGTTTTTGAAGTTGCTTGGGTAACAGTGCCCCTAGTGGTGACCTGGTGAACTGATTTGACTTTTGTTTTTGATTGTGCTTCAAACAGGAAGTAACAGGATTTCAACTCTTGACTTAAATTGATATCTTGGATCAATAAATAAACAGCTTTCTTTAGTTTCCTAGTTCTTTTCATTTCTTAAAAATTACAAACGTTTGTCTGAAAAAAAAAAACACACTACATTTCTTAGATCTAAGATTCTTCAGAGGTGAAATCTCAACCTTGCAAACTGTTTTGAAGCTTAAACCGGGTTTGTTTTGAGCAGACAGGCCGGTGGCATCAGTTCACCATAGATTTAAAGCTGTGTCTCCAGGGAGAACATCAAGTGTTTGCTACCAATCCCACTCTAAAGGGGGCATAAAATGCGATGTTAGCCACAAAACTGCCACCTCCTTTAAAAGATCATCCATACAAATCGGCTCTTTTGTGGACGCCGAGCCGTTAAGCCTCAGCATTGAAGGCATTTTAAAGACTTGTTTCAACTTGACCCACTGAAGCTTCTCTCGACATTTTCTGTCCTCTTGAGCATCTTTTGCTCTAAAATTGAGAATTTCTATGCAATCTCTACCAAACTTCTTGTATTAAGGGTTAAATTTCAAACACATCCTGCTGGACTTTAACATCTGTGCCTCTTTTTACCCTCAATTTTTACCAAACTTAGTGTTTTTTATGGATGTTATATCACATCCCCACATCTGTCTCTGACTTTTCCACCTCGTAATTCTATTTTTTCCTGCTGCCTTTACCTCTTTCTTTTATTTTGCATTACTCTTTCACCGCCTTGCATCTCAGTTTCAACCACATCATATGATGCCTTTGTTCATGTGTATTTTCCCCCTGCATTAGCACTGTGTGAAGAAAGAATCACGTTTGAAGATTTACTCGGATTGTTTTTTACCACATCAAGGCTGCATGCACCTGCATGCTCTTGAAAGAACGAGCTCTGATCGGGTTTGGGATGTGGAATAATGTGCTTCATGTGACCAAAAAATTATTTTCTGCACTGATATACACCTAAATATGATAAAATATTATTCTTTTTTACGTTTTGTCTCTCATAGTTTAAAATTTACAGACTTTTATCGTGCAAAATCAATCAATACTTTAAAAAAAAATGCTTGAAAATTCACATATTAGTGTGAATGATATGATTACCCAAAAGCCTCCATGTGATGAGTCAACAGAAACAGAAAGGAGGACCATTTTTGGGAGGTCAAAGATCACTAAGCAAATGTGTGAGTTCATGTTGCATGGGAGCTTCGTTGCATGCTAAAGTCATTAGCGCCTAAAGTGATTGTTTTTCCAGCCGAGCCTCTCTGTCACTTTGAGGGCGAATCGGCGTTTGTTCAAAGTTGCTTTGAACTGTCTTTTTATGAGTTTGTTTCTGCGGCGGAACAACTGTTCTGTTCTTGCACAACCCCAACAGTTGACAGAAAACTTTGAGACGAATTGTTTGACAACCCTGTCCAAGATAAAAAAAAAACTGTTCTTTTATAATTAATATTTTAGCTTCAACAAACAATAAAGCTTAAAAAAACAAAAATGGAATAATGTCAGAAAATAAATAACTTTTGGCTTAAACTAATATCTTCTCAATTAAGATGATCAATTAAGATATAAACCGTTCTTTAACTTTAGTGAAAATCCGATTATTGTTACTGAAATCATTTGCGGATTCAAACATTTTTATATTTTTATGAATTCCACCTTTACATATACAGTCTGCCGTTTTCAGAGATGCTTATTCTAATCTATTATTCATATCCTGCTCAGCGGCTGAGACCAAAGAGATCCAGTTACGTTCCAGTTTTTCAATATTCATCCACAGAGGTGAAATAAACATTCATTTTATTTAGAGAAAACGAAAGAGAAAAGGTTAATTTAATGTTATTTATGGAATATATTTAGTTCAGTCCCTGTTTATCCAGATCCAAAATGAATGAGGCAATTTTCAAATGACTTTATGAAATTATTTATCTCCAACGAAAACGTTTTAATGCTCTAAATAAAAGTATTTACCTGTGATTTAGGGAAAACTCCTGAACAGAGAAGCTGCGTGGAAATGTGACCTAAAGTCAGCAGTTTGTTGTTTTTGCAGAGGGGGAGTAGAGTTTACATGGGGGGACATTGTGCAGCTGCTTTTGCCTGGTTGACGGGGAAATCCAAATGGGGTGTGAAAAAAGCAGCGCAAAGATAAAAACAGTTTTATTTCACTCTTCTCATGACTTTTGCTTAAATCTTTTCATCTTTTTAATTCACAAAATCCCTTGCTGCCATTGATTGTTGTGTTGTAAGTCAAAAATGTGCAATTAGATGTACAGAATTATGACTTTATAACAATAATTATGGTTGTATGTCCTTTTTTCCTTAATTTTTGTGGTCATTTATCAAAGCAAATCACAATTCCTTCAACAGACTTGCATCAAGGCTCTCCTTTGAGATCTGCTGGGAGCCTGAAAATATGAAAGATTGATGATGTTTGGGGTCTTCCGCTCTTTAGAGGACGACTGAATGGATATCCCTAATCCAGAAGGGTGTCCTAGATTTGAAGCTGCAGCAGATAGAGATGTTGACCCGCCTGTCTGGCGTGCGTTCGTGCTGGTTCGCATGGATCAGAGAACAATACGCTTTTTAACGAGAGCTGCTGCTTGAGCTTGTGTCTGCATTGATTACACTAATACTGTACACGTGCCAAGAGGAGCAGCTGAGTTTGACAGCTGAGGATTGGAGTGAAGGGGAATTTTCTTTAATTAAATGCAATTAGATTTGATAATTAACTGAAAATTCACCTTCTGCTCGAGTGATTTCAATGGTTTAACTCAGGGGGTGTTGAACTCAATTGCACAAGGGGACAAAATCAAAAAAAAAACTTAGGTTGTGGGCCAAAAACGACCAGCTAAAAACGCTGAAGCTAATAGCTAAACACGCTGAAGGTGAATGCCGGCTAAGATATTAGCCAAATGCTAAATTAGCCTTAAATCACTTACAAAACAGCTAACATTTAGCTGAAATATTAGCTAAACATTTAGCATTCAGAAATATTAGCTAAAGTAAAAAAAAGCTTAAATTAGCCAAAACACCTAGCATGTAGCTAAAACAATAGCTAAACTCCAAATTAGTCT